>NW_005841900.1:3085980-3099499 GCF_000455745.1 Alligator sinensis | reverse complement strand
TTTCCCTCATTCCTCTCTCTGTCTTTCCAGCCTTCTACAAGAAAGTGACCCCTTCCCAAATGGTCCTACTCTAGCCCAAATTGCAGTAGGACTTGTTGATCCCAGATAGGCCCTGTCAGCCATCTTCAGACCCACAGATAAGACAATCATAGAAGACAATCATTCTTGACTGTGAGGGATTGTTGATGAGGATGACTCTAGCTTAGTAAAAGAATCCAAAATAATCATTAAAAAACCACTAAATATTCATTAAAAAATCTGCCACAATTGGATCATTTGGGTCAAGAAGGGTAACTTGCATGATAAGAGGGAAACAAAGCCTTCCTTCTCTCCTGTTTATCTCTGCTTGAGCAGTTAAAATGAAAGCAGTTGCTCTAAGTTGTATTTATTTGGACACAGATTGCTTCTTTCTCATATGTGACAGAGGACACCTAAAGCCTAAAATTTTGTCTCCTGTATAAGTGTAGATGGGTGCACCTACATGAGAAATTAAGGTAAAGCAGTAAACTGCAGAGCTGTTTGAGCCAGCATAAGCTTCTCCTGGGCACAGCATCTACATGTGTGCCTGGGACAGAAGAAATTTGAGCTGAGGTAGGGTAGATCTGTGTTGGCAGGGGGCATGGGGAGACATCCCTGGGCTCCAGGTAGAGGCATTGGGTGGCAGAGGGGCTGGCTGGGGCATGAGTGTGCAGAACCTGTGGAGATGTGTGGCTAAGTAGAAGCCAAGAGTCTGGCCCCCTCCTGGTCATCATCTACACATGCATTTCAGCACAGTAAATTATTCCACCCTCAGATAGTGCTGTCCCCAGGTATACTATTTGACAGCAGAGTTAATTAGTTTACTGCACCCTAATACTGACACACATGTAGACGGGGACACTTTACGCTGCAGTAAAGAGCACGTGTAGATGTACCTGGTGAGCTGTTTAAGTCAGTTCAATAAGAGTTATTTCACCTCAAAAACTTTGCTTCTCTCATACTCCTCGCCCATCACAATTGCAACACTACTCTGGCATTCTCCTCATTTGCTTTATGCTGTGCGTTTCAGAGGGATGGAGGAAGATCAGAATATAAAAAGTAACTCTGTCTCAAAGTTAGTGATTCCAGGCCCAGAGTTAGCTGCCTACAGAGCTCATCTAGAATTGCTTATATGGGAAGAGGGAATTTTTTCTCTCTTCTACTCCCTAGTATCTGAGGTAAAGTTTATGGTTAAAATGTGTGTGTGTGTGTGTATATGTATATATATGTGTGTATATATATATCTATATATATATCTATATATATATATCTATATATATATATCTATATATATATATCTATATATATATATCTATATATATATATCTATATATATATATCTATATATATATATCTATATATATATATCTATATATATATATCTATATATATATATCTATATATATATATCTATATATATATATCTATATATATATATCTATATATATATATCTATATATATATATCTATATATATATATCTATATATATATATCTATATATATATATCTATATATATATATCTATATATATATATCTATATATATATATCTATATATATATATATAAATTGGAAACCCCTGAGGTGCAATGAGCATGCAAACCCATGACATCATTAGAAAAATCACATCTCAGAATAAACACACTTTTCTTTTATCCCGCTTCAGTGGAAGACAGATATGAACAATAATAATGAATGAGCTATGCTTATTAATTTTACAGCCTTCTGTAAGACATCTACTAAAAACATACCTCATCTGATTCTGCATTCCCTTACACACCCCAGTTTCCCATTGACTTTGAGATCGGATCCTGCCTATGGCCTAGATGCTAATGTTTACTACAACGGAGTCCTTGTATTTGTGTCATTACTACCACTTCTCCCTCTGGTGTGGGAAGGTTTTTGGCACATGTTTGTACATTTAATGGAGCAGATAGTTGTCTAAAGCATTACTGCACATTGCTAAAGTCAGGTCTGGTAATGTCCTAGATCCTTGTAGAGGGCTGTCTCCAATAGGAACTTTAATAGAGTTGCCTGAGTATCTAACTTATTGCAAGCTGAAATTGCAAAGAAGTATTGGAAAACACAAACAAACTTTAGTGTGGTATGGGGCCATCCCGAGCATGTTTCTTTTCTTGACATTCTTCTTGAACTCCATGTAGCAGGGAGAAGGAGTAATATGAGAGCCTATATATAGCTGTATATCTCTTGAAGAACATATTAAACTGCAGTGCAATGGAAAATCTGGATACAAGGAAAGATTTAGGGTGAAATTCTATTTCACTGAAATCAAAGACAGTGGTTCCACTGGCTTTAATGGAGCCAGGATTTATTTCACCTTTAATTTTAAGATTATTAACTCTTTAGAGTAGTGACTGCCGCATCCTTTTGTCCTTAAAGGATACACTTTTGTCACTATGTAAATATTAACCAATTAATACTTATTATTAAAAAAAAAATGTGACAAGTAGACAAGAATCACACATAAGGCTGACTAATATCTAGTGATAAATTAATCAAAGCAAATAAAATAATTAGCCTTCCTTCCAAGCTCCATAACACGAAATGCAATCAGATGGAGTGCCCAGTGCAGCATTCTTCCTGTACTTCATGTCTATCTCCTAATCATTAATATGCTCCATGACTTCCCTTCATTCACAGTTCTCTCCCTGACACAAATCTTGCATGGTAAGACAGATGTCAATTATGCTTGAATACCTTCCTGTAGTGGCAAGTGTCTAAATAATATGTAAAATGTGTTTCTAAAGCAAATATAATGACTGTTGAATTAAAGAAAACGTGCCATGTAGCAAGAGCATATTAAGCTAAATGGAAATCTGACAGGCTGTCTGAACTTATAGGACATTTGATATGTTGCAATAAGGATATTTCAGGTTAGTATAGTGCTTTATATTTTTTCCAAATGCTGCACAATTAAATTTATTCAAGTCTGAAAACGGCCATGTTTAGTAGGTACAAGGGTTGGAGTTTTGTAACCATTATGGTCCAGGAAATATGCAAGAAGCAAAATGTTTTTTATGACATATTTTATAAAGCATCTTTTTTGTGACAGCTGAATAGTTCGGATAGATGTTACACAGGCTTTTGGCCACAAAGTGGAAGAAGGGCACCTTGTGTCTGAAAGTTTGCCCAAAAACCTTACAAACTATACATTTGGTCCAATAAAAGATATTACCAAAAATGCTACTGCTTCTGCTTAGTAGGTATAAAAACAGAAACATCACCGTCACAATTAAAAATGGCATTGCTGCTACCTATACTTATCTGCCTTTTATAATGATACCGTTCTTAATAATTTGTTTCCTCCTTCAGTGTTTATATCCTTCCAAGTTTTGTGCGTGGTTGACCTTCTTGTTCCAGTTCTGCAAAGTCCTGCATATTTCACTAGCCTTCTTTAATGTTTTTATTTGCCCCTAAAATGCTTTTTAATTGCCTTTGCAATTAAATAGTATTTTCTTAGTATTTACTGTGTTCTGTTCGTTCCCAGTGGGCACATCTGCACATGCATTAATGCGCCCTAGTTACTGTGCATTAAGTTTAGTACCTGTAATAACAAGGTACTAACTTAAGGCATTTTTATACATGCTCTGGGGGTTGGGAGGGTGCTTTACTTAAGGTACCCCTGCCACCATTTTGAAGTGTGGGGACTCTGATACATTGGACGCAGAGGCTGGCGGGAGTGTGGTAATTAGTAATTACCATGTTCCAGCAGACTCAATTAATTTATCTGTAATTACAGTGCATTGGAGCAGCCTCTGTGCAAATGTACAGACACCCTATATGCTCAATAACTGGTGCTACTATACAGTAGCACTGGTGCATACCTTTTTATTGATGCTAATGTGCAGTAGACTATTTCTACGGCACATTAGCGACATAGCACATTTTTTGTCATGATATGCTAATGCACAGTAGAATTAGTGTACTGCATCTTTAGCATCTCGTGTAGACACGTGTACGATGTCTACATTTTTAACCTGTTTTACTTTCAGACAGAAATCCCTCAAATTCTTTAGTTGTTGGATTGCTATTTCGAGTTCAACAGCTGGCATGGGTGGTCAAGATGGCACTGCTCTGTAGAGGCTCTTACTATCAAGGGGCCATACAGAGGGAAAGAGTCTCTGCATAAGTGGCCCTGACTCTAGCACATCTGAGATGGTTTACTGGGTTACAGGCTAAGCCTTCTTCTACTTTTATGGAAGTAAACATCTCCTATCCTCAAAGGAAGTATCGTATGTGTCAAAAATGCCATGGACTCACAGGGCACATCTACACAAGATGCTACTGTGCAGTTGTTACTGCACATTTATTTAGTACTTGAATTAACAAGTACTAAATAAATTTACAGTAAGAGAAGTTACTGCACAGTAGCACCAGCAAACATCTTTTAGGTGACACTTCTGTGCAATAGCCTGCTCAGTAGTGTATTGCCATAACATTGGCCATGCTATGACGTGCTATTTCACAGTATCTTTGGGCTACTGCACAGTCAGCATCTTGTGTAGACTTGCCCACGGTGATTGTAAGCTTTACAGGGTCTACTTTTATCTACATAACCGTAGATGTACAGATACCTACAATGGGTATGTGAAGATATTGCATTTAGATAAATTTACTAGGGTTAGGTCAATCTAAGTTCTGATCTGTGTATACATTTGGGGATGTTAAAGTGGGCAAAAAATGGCCAGCCTGACCACATGATTCACATGAGGAGTTGAACTACATTATATTGGGAATGGGTTAACCCAAGGGTTCTCAAACTTTTTGATACTGTGACCATGAGTGCTGGATGGCAGCAGCAGGGGACAGGGAGCTTGCATGTGGCAGCTGCTGCTGTCATCCATCACTGTGTGCTGTCACTGCGTGTACCCCCTGGGAAGACTGCGGCCCCCTTTTAAGTTGCTTGCAACCTCCCAGGTGTTCACGACCCACAGTTTGAGAACCTCTGGGTTAACCCAATCTATCAATAGTCTGCACACATTTGGAATATATCCCTGAAGAAAGCTAAGCCACTCGCTTCAGCCCTAGGGCTGTGTTCTTCCTACCCCTCTCCTACTTAGCCAGGCTTTTATTAGCCCTCCCATTTCCCCACCACTGGATGGACAACCTCCCCCTAGCAAACATACTAACCTCTACCCCTCCACAGATCAACTAGCTCTCCTAATCCTGTCACCTCCTCCTGCCCCCCCGCCACCGGGACCCACTAGTGACTCTGACCTCACCCATCCCTCCCTCCACCCTGAGGATGCAAGTTCCAGGTGTAGCCCCCGGCACTGGTGAATATGTGCACAAGCCACTCCTAGTCTACTATCACATGGCTTAAAGTAAGCCACTTGATTGTAGATCGGGTGCAGTGAATGTCTGAATGTACCCCATGTGCCAATTCTCTGAACTACCTTTTCAGCAGAGTGAGAGGACAGGGATAAATAATGATAATTTAAAATTCATCTCACTATAGGAATTTAGAGTTAAACAGTTACATTTACAGATGTATAATCTCCATTTCAAAATTTCTAGTTATTTCTGCTTTTATATAGCCAGGAAACAATGCAATATAAAGCCATTCTAATTTCCTGTGGTTTGCACTTGAACAAGATAAAAGCCAATGATGATCTCCCCTTCTCCAGGGGCAAATCAAAATCCATAATGCTGCTAGTTAATCCTAGAGTGCATACAGATTTCCATCCTTGCAATCCTGAAAACGGAACCCTGATATATATATATATGACAGTGTCTCTTCAGATTTTATGTTACTGCCCAGTTTTTCTTTTTAATAACATGAAGATACACAGAATTGATTTTTGTGTGAATTCAGTAATTGCATGAATCTGATGAGAGACACTGACTGGTTTTAAACAAAACCTTTTTCTTTTCCCCCTCTTACTTCAGATTCCTATGCTAGCGTGACTATGCTTTTGTTGGATAGCAAGTTAATTACCACCTCTTCCTGAAACAAAGAGTAGAATGTATTGATTAGATGTAGCTGTGAAAACATTTAAGAGAAGCCAAAGACCCGAGTTTGTTCCCTCTCAAGTGAGTTTTAGTGTTTGTGACAGGTGCCACATTTACAGCACCACAGCAGGTACAGTGGCAGTGTAAGCTTCCCTACCTGGCACTCATCTGTGCTCTAACAGAGGCACCACCAGATGTGAGAAAACAGCTCATTGGTACCTAGTCCTTTGGTGCTGACTTGGTAGTATTGAATTGGGAACATCAACTTATTTCATATGGACCAGCAAATAGCATTGACTTTTAGGCTCCAGTCCAACAAAGCTGTTAAACACATACGTAACTTTAAGCACAGCCATAGTCCCATTCCATTGATTTCAGTGCTTTGCCGCTTCAAATCCTTATTCACTTCTGACCTGGGCAGAATTTGAACTAGTGACTTACAGCTAAAAGGCTCCATTTCCTTTCATTAATCCCTTGAGCTATTTCTTAATGAGCCACATTTGAAAACACAGTGAAGCTGCCCTGCTTTAAGTGCATTTTTGGTGCTTTAATGTTTCATCGTTGCTGGCAGTTCACATTAACCTGCTGCAAAAGGATCACTTTTCTTTTGTTGATGCTTATGAAGTTGCACTTCAGAAGCCTAATTTTTAACTCCCCACTACTGATTGATGCAGGTAATACCCTAAAAATCCAGCAGCACTCACTCATTCAGGAGTGCTAGGCCTGCAAAACCAGACTCTACTAAAATTAATGTTTATTATTTTTCAAGCAATTAAATATTTTCAGCAGCATACCCAACCTTCTGTATTAGCAACTTTCCAGATGAACAGCTTGAATTAAACTGTTGGGGAAGCTTTTAGTAATTAATATAGAGAGTAAATGTGAACATTTGAGGTGACAGTAAAATGTGTGTGTTCTTGTTTTTCTGCAAGCATTATGGTCAGAATTTGATACATACACTTTTTCACTTTAATATAATAAAATACTGGTATATGTGAACAAATATATATCTGTATGCATGAGTGCATGCATGCATGCGTGTGTGTGTGTATAGTATCCAAGCAAACCCACTAGTGTGCTGTTTGAATCTCTCATTCTCAGGCGTATTGTAGATATGGCATTTACTTGTTGTAAAAACTACATTCATCCGGGTTCCAGGCATAGAGGATTCCTTCTGCCTGAGGATCTCTCTTTTCCCAGAAAGCAAGAGTTAGCCACTTCTGGCATTGTTTCCCGACCACAGAGGACACTCAGTGCATAGGATTAGCATAAGAAGGAACTGGGCACATGGCCACGGAGATGTGCATTTTACAGCGCTGACAACTGACTTACATGACTGTCACAAAACGGTATGATGGGAAGCTTGCTACTGCAGAGTACATTAAGGCTGCCTGCAGAAATCTCTGGGAATTTGTGACTGTAAGGGACCTCTTGGGTGACTGGGGATCCCTTTCATAAACTGATAATACTCCATCTTGAAAGAAGTTAGATTAATGCCCTTCTCTCCGACACACCCTCCGACTGAAATTAAACTTCATGCCTGTGGTGACTAGAAATCTTTCTCTAATTTCTAGCCTAACTTTACAGCTGGTCAGTTTACATCTGTTTATTCTTATTTATACCTTTTCTCTCATTCATTTATGTACATTATCAGTTTAATTTAAATCTTTTATTTCCTCATCAGGCTCAAAATGTCTTTTCATTTTTCAAAAGGGCTTCCCAACACTCAAACCACAAACACACCCTATGAGTTTCCCCTAGATCAAAGTAACTGGGCTGCCTTACATAATGTAACCACTGACTCTGACTTCCCTGGACAGGCACAGGTTCAAGCCTATAAAGGGTTTGACTTCCTTAAAACAGCTGCCCATTATAGCTAACAGCAGTGAAAATGAACTAACATTTATTTTGAGAACTAGTACAAAAAAGTTAATAAAAATTCAAGAAATCTTTTGTCACTACAGACAGCAAATGTAATTGAGAGAAAATTGTTGAATGAGGAAATGGCATTTTTACACAGCTATTTTCCCCAATGAAATAGTGTTTTAAGATGAATGAATGTATTTTCATATTCCTTTTGCTATGAGGTCCAGACAGCAGTTTAGGGGGAATCCTTCTGAATACAAATGAGCTAAGGTATATACCAGCACACTTATACCAGTGCACCAGTGGTCCCAATTCTGCATTTTCATTGCCCATCTGTGATCAGACAAGCTTGTTTTTAACTAGCAAGCAGGTGTTACTTGCCTTTTCAAACCCAAAATGCTCCTTTTACCTAAATTCATTCTTTTTGAGCACCTATACACATGCCTGGCACCTACTCTGATGTGTGCTAATTAGCATGCATTAGAGCAGACTTGATTAATCTCACTATCGTGTATTCAGCATCCCCATTCTTCAAAATGGCAGTGGGAGCACATTAAATAAAGCTTGTTGAACAAGCTTTAGTTGAAGCATCCCCTGCCACCATTTTGAAGTGTGGGACGCTGAATACACGAGATATTGCAGGTGCTTTAATTAGGGTGGCTCCTGAGAGCACATGTAAAGATGCCCTTTGTAGCCTGAAGCCCAACAGCTTTTAGGCCCATAATTCCAGATGTTCATGTAATCTAAATAGCATTGTGCTGGGGCAATACTTGGGTGAAGTCTTTAGCAGAAGCTGAGCTGTTAGTAGTTTCTCTGTCGGTGACATTCTCCCCTCTAAGTCACGAGTTCAGGATGCTATGGGTCACTATGTTGTGGAAATGCCTTCTTTCCAAGACATAAACCCAAGTTTCTGACCACTAGTATCACTCAATTTATTGAATGACTAGGGACATTCATTCCAAAGCCTTGTAAATATTCTGGTTGGTTGATAGCTGCTTGCCTACCTTGAATGCCATAATCCCTGTACTTTAAATTGGATATGGTATTCTTCACTTTCTGATGGGAACACTTTAACTCTGATAAGTGCTGCCTACATTCAACACTAACATGACTGCATTTCAGTGACAGCTGAAGGGATCCCTCTATCAAAGTCAGTTTGGAGAGTGCTCAGGGGTCTCTAGATGAATCATGTTATGTTAATGTCAGTTATCATCATTTCCTTAGACATACACATCACATTATGTGGAAGCTTACTGTGGTGCAGGGGATACACAATAATAAAGGGAAAAGGATGTTAATCTGGGGGCTTCTGAGATGTAAAGTGGGGTTTATAAGGTGTATGAGATGTAAAACTAAGCAACCAGTGGGCTATTGTACACGTGTCCCTACAGTGCCATTGTTACTGCGCCGTCATTTAATTCTGCCTTTGGGAAGTACTAAATGATGGTGCAGTAACAGCCTGTACCATGTCACGCATGCCATACAGTTATTTTTACTTGCTCTGTTACCGTAGCAGCACACTATAACAAGGGAGTGCGTTGCTACAGCGATGTAGCTGCAGCATTACGGTTTGTGACCGCTGACGCTAGGTCACCATAGTGCATTGCTATACTAACGTAGTATCATGTGTAGATGCACCCAGTATTTAGCAAAGGACACAAGAGTTTAAAATGCCAACATAGGACAAAATAGTTCTGTCAGGCTTAATCCATTTGTCATTTATATTTACAGTAGAGTGTTTCTCATTGGCCTTCATCATTGGTTTAGCTTTGTTATTTCAGTAGATTGCCAAAGTAATTTTTTAGTCTTGATATTAGAAGTGGCAGAACCAGGAAAAAGATTTAAGAGAGAACCAAAGTCTTTTACAGCAAGACTATAAAACTACTATGAATGACTATATAAAATGACTTATTTATTAATGCATTTTACTCAAAGAATCCCATGGAGATGCAGCATTTTTTTCCAAGTGTATTTAAGGGAAGAGTGTACTAGCAATAGAACAACTATTCATCCTAAATATCAGTGAGCAAATGTATAAGGCACAATAACATGAATTAAAACATAAAGGATTATCTCTGATCCTAACAAAGACCAAGTTGTTTCAGAAAGGGTAAGCAACATTCCTGTGAAGAACACAACGAATGTAAGACAAGCTAAGGCAGGATTTTAAAATCTAATTCTGGCCTGTAGACCTTAACTCACAGGGCCTGATACAGCAGCCTCTCAAGTAATAGCCAATTGTTAAAATCTCTGGAGGTAAGGACAGGCCTTGAAAAT
This sequence comes from Alligator sinensis, assembly GCF_000455745.1. Lineage (NCBI taxonomy): Eukaryota > Metazoa > Chordata > Crocodylia > Alligatoridae > Alligator > Alligator sinensis. The sequence goes on along the minus strand of NW_005841900.1, from coordinate 3,089,365 downwards.
GCAAAGTCTAGTCCAGAGGTCTAAGCAGAACTCCAGGAGCTGAAATTCCTGAGCTGTGTTTCTAATTCTAATTTTCTTTATGGCCCTAGTCAAATCATTTAAACTTTCCATCTCAGTTTCTGTGACTATAAAATGAGGTTAATAACATTATCTTCTTTATAGGTGTATTGTGAGAATTATTTAGTTAATGTTTGTTTCACGGATTAGAAATGGAGCTAAACTCTTCTCAGTGGTGGCAAATGACAAAACAAGGAGCAATGGTCTCAAGTTGCAGTAAGGGAAATTTAGGTTAGATATTAGGAAAAACTTTCTCACTAGGAGGGTAGTAAAATACTGGAACAGGTTTCCCAGCAAGGTGGTGAAATCTCTGTCCTTGGAGGTTTTTAAGACCCAGATAAACACAGCCTTGGCTGGGATGATCTAGTTTGGGATGATCCTGTTTTGAGCAGGGTGTTGGACCTCCTGAGACCCCTTCCAGCCCTAATTTTTCCATGATTCTATGATTCTAAATGTTCAGTGCTTTTTTACCCTAAAGCAAGAGGGGTACTCTTTCAACTTTGGCTGCTCAACAATGGCCAAATTGTTCATCTAATTAAGGAATAGTATGAATGGGTTCTTGAAGGAGTTCTGTCGCTTCTTTTTTTTTTGCTGGAAGACAATGACTATAACGTGACCTTCAAGAAAGTTTTATTAAGAGAAATATGTTCTTGGAGAGGATCCCCTGGAGTGAAACTCAGTATATGAGATATATAATGGTTAAAACAACAACAAAAGTAAGCCATTTAAAAATGGGAAATTTATTACAAAGGATTAGCAGGATTCCATCACCGTCATATTTATTAATTTTCAGTACTATCCTAGGTTCATTCCCGTGTTCAAGATTTCTATATTTCCCCTATCTACTTTGATGTTTTGTCATCATTTGTTTCAGAGGTATAGAAAGATCCAAAATCTCTGTAGGCACAAATTGGCATAATTACACAGGTGTCACTCATAATCACAATGTGCCAATATATACCAATTAAAGATTTGTTCAGTGCAGATTTAGATCTACAAATGGGTCCTAGCCAGAAACTTGCCCCAAATTAGTGAATTCATAGGTTCTGTTCAAATCCCTATCTGGGGCTGTACTATCTAATAGCTTGGTTTAAAAAAATAGGATTTCCTGACTAGTTCCCTGCAGATGCTCAGGGACTTTAAGGACTGGATCCTTACTGGTAGTTAACCCATGCACCACCCAAGATAATGAGATTGCAGAATTATATCTCAAACCCAAGTAGCCCAGAATAAATCTTAATATTCAAGTCATCAGCTTATCAAATTAGGTTATATGCCATATATCACTGTCCAAAGCAAGAAGCAGAGAAAGAAAATCTTTAATTAAAAGTCAAGCAGAGCAGCAAAAAGGATGTAAAACCTCAAAGACATGAACATATATTATATTCTATCAAAGCAAGACTGTTAAATCCTATATTAAGACTTAGTTTTTCCTTTCTGCATAAAATAGAAACAGACAGATTTTTTTCTCATTTATTTAACTGCTCTACAGCCACATTTTAATAACATAGTAACAATTGACTCATGCTTTTTGAAGTCTTATTCTACTTTTCTTTGACCTTGGAAGCTGATTCAAAGGGTGTATGATGTCAATGTTATTCAAATAGAAAATTCCTAGGCTGAGATTGATTTCGAGGAAATTTCTAGAAATTTAAAATATTTGATGCAACAAGATAGGCATTCTGTGATGAGATGACTGGCTCTGTGAAGAGCAGTGGACATGATATGCTTTGACTTTAGCAAGGCTTTTGATATGGTCTCTCATAGCATTCTCGCAAACAAGCTAAGGAAGTAAGTTTGTATTAATGGACTATAAGGTGGATAGAAAACTGGCGGGATCATCAGGTTCAGAGGGCAGTAATCAATGGCTTGCTCTCTAGTTGGCAGCCAGTATCAAGTGGAGTGCCCCAGGGGTCAGTCCTGGGGCCAGTTTTGTTCAATAACTTGAAAGATGGCATAGAGTGCACCCTCAGCAAGTTTACAGATGACACCAAGCCGGTGGGAGTAGTAGATGCATTGGAGGGTAGGGCTAGGATTCAGAGAGACCTTGACAAATTGGAGGAATGGACCAAAAAAATTCTCATGAGGACAAGTGGAAAGACCTTCACTAAGGACGGAACAATCCCATGCACCAGTACAGAGGGGAAGCAACTGGCTAAGCAGCAGCTCTGCAGAAAAGGACCTGGGGTTACAATGGACAACAAGCTGAAAATGAGCCAAGAGTTTGTGCCCTTGTTGCCAAGAAGGCTAATGGCATACTGGGCTGAATTAGTAGGAGTCTTGCCAGCAGATCGAGGGATGTTATTATTCCCCTCTATTCTGCACTGGTGAGGCCACATCTGGAGTACTGTGTCCAGTTTGGGATGAATTTCCCCACTATGAAAAGGACATAGACAAATTGGAGAGGGTTGGAGGTGGCAGTGAAAATGGATAGGGGGCTGGGGCACATGATTTATGAGGAAAGACTGAGGGAATTGGGCTTATTTAGTCTGGAGAGGACAAGACTGAGGAGGGATTTAATAGCAGCCTTCAACTACCTGAAGAGGGTTTCCAAAGAGCAAGGAGCTGGACTGTTCTCAGTGCTGGCAGGTGACAGAACAAGAAGCAATGGTCTCAAGTTGCAGCAAGTGAAGTTTAGGTTAGATATTTCATAGACTTTCATAGACATCAGGGCTGGAAGGGACCTCGGAAGATCAGCGAGTCCAGCCCCCAACCCAAAGGGCAGGAAGTCAGCTGGGGTCATAGGATCCCAGCAAGATAAGCATCCAGTTTCATCTTGAAGGTGTTCAATGAAGGCGCTTGAACCACCTCCGGTGGCAGGCTGTTCCAGACCTTGGGGGCTCGGACAGTAAAGAAATTCTTCCTTATGCCAGCCTGAAACGATCTTCAAGTAGTTTGTGACCATTCGACCTTGTCATCCCTTGGGGCGCTCTGGTAAACAAACGTTCCCCCAGATGCTGGTGGTCACCCCTGATAAACTTGTAGGTGGCCATCAGATCACCCCTGAGCCTGCGCTTTTTCAGGCTAAAGAGCCCCAGGGCTCTCAGCCTGTCATCGTAGGGTCTGCTTCCCTGACCTCTGATCATGCGCGTGGCTCTTCTCTGGACACTCTCAAGCTTCTCCACATCCTTTTTGAATTGTGGAGCCCAAAACTGGACACAGTACTCCAGCTCCGGCCTCACTAAGGCCGAGTACAGGGGGAGAATGACGTCCCGAGATTTGCTTGAGAAGCATCTATGGATGCAAACCAGAGTTTTGGTCGCTTTACTAGCTGCCGCATCGCGCTGCAGGCTCATGTTCATCTTGTGGTCAATGATGACCCCCAAGT
>NW_005841900.1:3082308-3083741 GCF_000455745.1 Alligator sinensis | reverse complement strand
TAGTCACCCCATCCCCCAGCGGGCTTAGTTTAAAGCCCGGTGGAGCAGGTCAGCCAGTCTGGCTGAGAAGAGCCTCCTCCCTAGGGGAGAGAGGTGGAGGCCATCTCTTCCCAGCAGCTCGCTGCCTCTCTCGCCAAAGAGCGGGCTGTGGTCATGAAAGCCAAAGCCTTCCTGACGACACCAGCGCTGCAATCTTTGGTTGACCACATAGATCCTGTCCCTTCTCAGCCCATAGCCTGAAACTGGGAGGATTGACGAGAACACCACCTGCGCCCCCAGACCCTTAAGCCCTCTCCAATTAGGGAGAACTTTCTCATTAGGAGGGCAGTAAAGCACTGAAACAGGTTACCCAGCGAGGCTGTGGAACTTCCATCCTTGGTGATTTTTAAGACCTGGCTAGACAAAGATTTGGCTGGGTTGATCTAGTTTAGGATGGTACTGCTTTGAGCATGAGGTTGGACTAGATGACTTCCTGAGGTCCCTTGCAACCCTAGTTTTCTATGATTCTATGATTTAAACTGACATACATTATCATTATTGTCAAAGGTTGTTTGAAGGACTATAGACAAATACTCTGTATCACAGTGTTGATTCTGACCTCAATAATTCCAATGTTATATCATCTTTAATGGAATTATTGCTGATTTATACCAGTGAGACTAAAATTATGTTTCAGTGGTATTCCTTGTCTTATACTTATTGGTAAGCCAGCCATTCCCAGACCAATACCATTAAAAAGTAGTAGAAAGGGCTGAATATTAACTAAGAATTGCTCATTGCATACCTAGGATATTGTGGAATATTTAGCAGTATAGCAGTGTTCTTCAGCCTAATACTCCCTTTTACTTTTTTTTCTCTCTAGAGAAACATCCAAGCACGGATGGTATCCAAAGCTACTTCTCTCACCTTTTCTGTCATATAGACTTCCCTTCTATAGAAGAGTCCATGATTTTCATGAAGCTGTGTGGGCCGGGCGCGAGCTGGGCCCTTTTTTGTGCTGCACGCGGGCTGTGGCCAGCAGCCCGGGCACACATGGTCGGAGAGAGGGGCGCGACAAGCTAGAATTAGGCACAGACTCGTAGCGGTAGTTTTAAAGATTGTTTACTTACACCAAAGATGGTCATGGTGTAGGCTGGAAAACTTGCTTGAGTTGCGGTTACAGACAAAGACAACACGAACGGTCACGTGGAGTTTGCTAGGCTCCACGGAAACAGAGCTCCGGATGCTCTGGGTGAGCGCGCCACCAAAATCGGACTCGTAGATACGTCTTATAATTTTTATCGCTCGAAGACGGGAAGAGGTGGGCGATGGATCAAGTCACCAAGCTCCTCTGAATCTCACACAGGGGTCTTTACTTCCCTGCCGTGTACCCAGAGTCCCCACGAGATGGATGTGGAGTCCTCTTCGGCTTGGGCGGAAACCGCTCAAGCCTC
>NW_005841900.1:3073560-3080549 GCF_000455745.1 Alligator sinensis | reverse complement strand
GATGCACTCCTCCGCTTGACTTTTCCTTTCGTCGGCAAGAGGGCATGGTCGGCAGAGACGTTGCTGCGTCGCTGGGCGGGGTCGCCGGAGATGATGCTGCGTCGATGGGCGGAGTCGCCGAACGAACTCTTGCAGGTTCTTCCGAAGCTCCACCCTTCTCTTCCGGCTTCTCCACGCGGTCTCCCTCTTGCTCGGTGCCATCTTGGGCTGGCGTTCTAAGATCCCCTCTCTCAGCTGCTTCTCCGACCGCTTGAACGGCCATGCGCAGCTGGGCTCTCAAATTTAAATTTTTATTCATTAAATCACTTAAAGCTGTACTTAATTCTCCTCCCTTGTCGTACCGTAGGGCCACCCTCTCATCCGCGGTGTGTCTCTGTGTTCTCGGATCTTCGCGGAGCTCGCGCCCCCTTAATCTAGACATCACCATGCCAGGGGAGAACCAGTCTATTGGTAACGGCTCCTCACTCTCCCAAACACATCGCTGGCAACGAGCACACTCCTGGGTGAAAGTTGGGTTTGGTTCGCCCACCGGGTTGGGTCCGGCGAGGGACACAGTATCGAGGGGCCTAAACAGGACCCGCTCATCGCCCATAATACACCCGAACGCCGCGGGGAGCAAACATACTTCTTTCTCTCTCGTGGCTCTGTCCTCGGAGGCCCCCTCTTCTCCCCTCAGCGAAAGGCGTCCGCTGATATATCTCTCATCCATTCCGCCCGCCTGGTGGTAAGCGATATGCACTTCCAGGTCCTCAAAACTCTTCACCTGGCGCTTGCCATCACGCCAAGGGCAGTTCCTAACTAATTCTAGCTCTAGCGGGCTCTCTCCTGATCCCATCCTCGTCGCCATGTGTGGGCCGGGCGCGAGCTGGGCCCTTTTTCGTGCTGCACGCGGGCTGGGGCCAGCAGCCCGGGCACGCGGGGTCAGAGAGAGGGGCGCGACAAGCTAGAATTAGGCACAGACTCGTAGCGGTAGTTTTAAAGATTGTTTACTTACACCAAAGATGGTCGTGGTGTAGGCTAGAAAACTTGCTTGAGTTGTGGTTACAGACAAAGACAACACGGACGGTCACGTGGAGTTTGCTAGGCTCCACGGAAACAGAGCTCTGGATGCTCTGGGTGAGATCGCCACCAAAATCGGACTCGTAGATACGTCTTATAATTTTTATCGCTCAAAGAAGGAAAGAGGTGGGCGATGGATCAGGTCGCCAAACTCCTCAAGCCTCTTATACGGCTAGCAAGCCAATCACTAGCCGCCACGTGTGAATAATTTAGAACTAGCCAATAGCGGGACAAAAATTTGCATGCGGGTGGCGGGAACTCTTTTGCACTGTGCATTTCTCTTGCAACTTGAGCAATGCACCCTGCAAAAGAAGCTGCAAATAGGCAGGAAACTCGTCCCTGCACCGGAGCTTTCCTCTGCAGTAGAAAACTCTCCCGTGCAATGAAGCTGCAATTTGGCGGGGATAATTCTGGTGCCGAAGCACACACAAAATCATACCTTTGGGTTATGACAGAAGCATGTGGATACCAAAACACAGGTAAGTTGTAGAGTTCTTTAAAGAGCCACTTGAAGCACTTTCTGTAGCAGAAGCTCACAAAGCTCTGGTCAGGCTTAGGCGTGAGGACTTGAAATCTGGAATCAAAATCTGCCATTCAGGACCAGGCTAAGAGGAAGTCAGAGCTTTTCTCTTTTCTGATCATCCCTCTCTTGCTCATGTGCAGAGCTGTTCAAATGGTGGATAAATTGTGCATGATTAAATCATGGGGACAGAGTAGCTCTGGCAGATGCAGAGATAGGGCTTGAGCAGGGACAGTGCATTGTCTGTTGCTGACACAGTGACTCTGGCATGAACAGTGAGAAGCCCCTTGGGCTGGATTTGGGGTAGATTTTCTGTCCCACAAGAAGCCCTGTGGTCTGCATGTGACCCACCAACTCATTTGAGTTGCACACCCCAGCTCTAGTTCCATAGTCTATATTCACTTGGATCCAATCCTGCAAACTGATTTATGCAGGTATGCACTACATAAGTCTCATCATATGATCACTCTTTGAAGTCAGTGGCACTTTGCATAAAGGAAGACCTCTGGGACTGGGGCCAGAATTATGTAATTGACAGTGCATTGTAACTTGTAGGTCTGACCCTGCAACCTATGAGAAACTCTTATTCTCAAGGGGCTTGATACTGCAATGTGGTAAGCACTCTGGCTGCAGTCCAGCAAAGCACTTAATCATGTGTTTTAGCTTCAAATCTGTGAGTAGTTAAAAGATACCAAATGCCCTAGTGTGGCTGGGGCAGTCCCAGTTTAGAGAAGGCTGCCTTGGATCTAGGACAAAAGTTTCATAAATTGTTTTGACCCAAATCAGTTAAGTCTGATACTACAGTCAACCAGGTTTATCTTAAACCAGTTTCAGCCATTTTGAAACTGGTTTATGTGCACTGAACTTCTGTTCTGTTGCAGGTTTAAACCAGCTTCTGATCACTTAAAATGGTTTATGTGTAACTTCTGTCCCTAGCCCTAGTGTCCTGAAGGGCTTTAAAATTTCTGTTCTAGGGAAATCCATCTCAATTCACTATGGTGTCTGACAGCACCATATTCAGACAGGCCCATTTTGTCTGGCTTTGCTGCCTCTTGAGCCAGAGTGAGTGCAGGCAACTTATGTGGTGCTGCATGTATCAATACATTCTGCTGAGAAGCTGAGTCTATTGGCATGCTGTAGCTCCACACTAAGCTCCCTAAACCAAAACAGCAACAGCACTTCTCAGTCAGGGGGACTCGTGTATTGAAAGTAGTATGGCTACCTTAATGTGGCACTGTGTGGGTGTGTCTACATGAGATGTTTACTGCACAGTTGACTAATTAACTGTGGAGTAAATGTCTCAGTATCTACATGTGCACCCCTATTAGGGCACACAAAAATAATTAACTCCGCAGCAGAGTTTTTTTGTGCTCAGCAGTTCTTGTGTAGATGCTGCCTTGGCTAGCTGGGGCACAAGGGTGCTTTAGTGCAGGGACTGTCAGCTAGCCCTGTGCTGAAGCAGCCTCATACACCAGCCAGCCACATCCCCGTAGCACATTGAGCCTTGTCAGAGCTACCCCATGTGGGCAGACTGACCCCCTGAGCCCTCTTCCAGCTGAGGCTGCTGCACCTGGCTCAGTGTGCTGCAGTCCAGATGAATGTCTAAACCACGGATCCAGGAGTTCCCTGGGAGCAATAAACTGTGGAGCCCGCCCTGAGGTGCCCATGCAGTCGCCACCAGCATGGAGCTGATGCCGGACCTGTTTGCACTCTGCTCACTGCTTGCTGCAGCTGCCCAGAGCCCAGGCTGACTCCAAACAGCAGCGCCGGGTTCATCACCTCCGTGCCGGGAGCAGGGGAGAGACCCGGGCTGTGCTGCCTCAGGCCCCTCCCCTACTGCCCGCTCTGAGGCGCGCCTGCATGCGCTGGTGCAGAGCTGATGCTGGAGGTGCCCGGAGCCTGGCACAGCTGTTTGGAACCTCCCAGCTGCAGCCGCCCTGGTTCTGGGGAGCTGCTGCCAGCCGGGTTCCCAAGCTGCTCCCAGCACGCAGCTGAAATGCTGCAAGCCCTGCTGGGAGCAGCCCGGGCCAGCAGCTACTCAGAACTGGGGTAGCTGCTGGCAGCCACAGAGCCTGGGCTGTGGGGCAGGGGCTTTGGCTGGGGGGCAAGGGGCACAAGCAGGGCATCCTGCTATGTACCCCTTGCCCTCATTTTGTTTTTCTGGCATACTGGCACTATGGTACTTTCCAAGGTAGGCGTTGTGGTGTTTTTCGGCACTCCAGCCAAAAAATGTTGCCTACCCCTGATCTATCCAATTGAAGAATACTGGGTGCATCTACACATGAAATTAATATGAAGCAACAAACTCTGGAGCAGTTTGAGCCAGAGTAAACTGCTCCTAGGCTCAGCACCTACACGTGTCCCCGGGAACACAGCAATTTGAGCTGGGGCAGAGCAGGCCCCCAGCCGGGTGGCTGACCAGGTGTAATTTATGCCCACGGTCAGCGTTTACACATATGTTTCAGTGCAGTAAATTATTCCACCATGAGTGCATCTACACGAGACACTTTGAGCTCAGTAGACTAATTCTACTGCACACTATCGCAGCAGGCAAAACCCATACTAATGTGCTAACATGTAGTAGTATTAGTCTACTGCACATTAGCGTCAACAAAAAGCATGATCTGGTGCTAGTGCGCAGTAGCACTGATTACAAGGCATTAAGGTAGTACCTGTAATTACAGATTGTAAACTTAATGTGCTGTAATTATGGTGCATTAATGAATGTGTAGATGTGCCCTCATGGCAGAATTAATTAGTTTAATGCACCCTAATAATGGCACATGTGTAGATGGTGATGCTTTACTGCAGATCTAATTAATCTACTCAGTAAAGCACATGTGTAGATGCACCCACTGATGGCTTAATAAAAATTAATTTTTAATATAAGTAAGACCTAACTCTGGACCACTGCTAGGTGACACACACATATTAAACTATTATGTCAGGATTTTCAGACTATATATACTTCGGCAGGCAACAACATTGTATTTTTGGATAAAATTATCAAAAACAGAAGACTCCAAAACCCATACTTGGGCTCCTAAATTGGTAGGCTGATCCTCAGTGAAAGTTGTGAGGTGCTCAGTGCTTTTGAATATGAACTCATTTATTTAGAAACATGAGAAGATTTACAAAGCCACTGAGAGCAATTAGGACCCTTTTCTGTCAGTGAAGGCTAAAGGAAGTAAAGTACCTCAATCATAAATGTGCCTTCAAAATCCGGATTTAGACCCACGCTTTGCTTCTGATTTTTAAAAAACGTAGCTTTTCAAGACAGCAATTAAAAAAAAAGAATGCCTCTATTCAGGAGCATAATGTTTAACCCCTCAACTTCCATGGACAACTTTTATATTAAGATCAATAAAGCACCAGCGTTTGTGTTGGCCTTTGTTTAACCCAGCGTGACGTTTTTAGCCATGTCACTGATTATATTGAGCATGCATTTGAGGTTTGAAAGGACATTTTTAGTCTATTGGGTAATCAGTTTCTAAGCTTTACTTCCAAACCACAAAATATGTATTTGTGTCAAATTTTGTCTTGCCACGAGAAGCTGTTGAAAATCTGCTTGAGATGCAATTGGCCAGGTTTGCAAGTAAATTATAGACATAAAACCTCATCTCTCCATAAAGAACAAACAGCTTGAGTTCAGCAGATTCACTCTGTCCAGAATATCAGCTTGAACTTTATAGATGGCTATTTACTGAAGAAAACATTTAATTCAACAGCAGTTGGTGGGGGAAGTATATTACAGATGCAGGTGTCAATAACAACCTCATGTTTTATATTATTTTCCCCCTAGTTTAACATTGCAGTTTGTTGTTAACCAGTTTCCTCTTTACCCCTTCTAGCTGCAGATTTATTAGCAGAAGCATGTTGTGCAAATGATGATTTATGATGGAATCATGTTCCCTGAGAAAATGTATTGATTTAGAATGAAGTCGCAGTTCCTGCTACAAAGGCATGTTGTGGAAGATGTGAAGGATATGCCTTGAGTTAAGTTAAATTTATCTTACTTCCATACCATGTATTTTCTTTGATTTCTAAAATTTTACATGAAGGAGAACTGTTACATTAGCTTTTGTGTGTGTGTGTGAAAGCCTATGATCTGTATTCTTTAACATGTCACAATTACTGTGAGTCTTCTTTGTTCAATTCTTTCATCAGTTCAAAGCAGTATGACATTTACCTTAGTAGCATTTAAAATGAACTAATCAATAGCTAGATGTTTGCTATTAAGAATGATGAAGAAAGGTCGAGTAGGAGGCAAACAAGGTTATCTACTATCTACTTTTAATGTATTGCCTAATTCTTTTCTATGTTGGAAGGAAGGGGGTTCCTCCATTTAATTGATTATAATAAAGACACACACAGAATTGAATATGAAATAAATGGTGGACTTTTAAAAATCTGTCCATTTTTTAGGATTAGTTTCTTTTTTGAAGATCACATCATTTTCAAAAGGAAGTTGGAAACAGATCCCTGTACTTCTGGGACTTTAACAGAAGACTTAAAAACAAATCCCTATATAAAAGATAGCTAGGAAGCTTTAGAAAAAAAAATTGAACATTGTTGCTTTGTCTAAGGCCCAAGCCTCAGAAAGTTATGAGCCCAAGGCAGCAACAGGAAACCTGCATTGTTACAGCATTGCTTTACACAGCTGTGCTGCTCATTTTAAGGGCTTTCATGGTTTCTTCCTGTGATTTTTTATTTTAATTGTATTTATACAGCAAATGAAATAATGGCTCAGTGATTTTTAGATCAAGGTTCTGTAGCCTTTTTGTGGCCTAAATCAAGACTAAGTTTTCAGAGAGTTTTTTGACTGAATTACTTAATTAGTAATTAATTAAAGCTGTCTGCTTTATATCTTCCTTTACTGAAGCAATACCTGTGACAGAAAATCAGTATGACTATGATCAGATTTGTAACAGCACCGAAGCAGACACAGTAGCAGTAGAGCTAGTTCTAGTTTTTGTTGGGATCCTTTATGAAGTAACTCATTCTGGGCTCTACCCTATTTCCTTCCTTCCCATGGCCCTACTCTCATTTAACCACACCCATTGTCCACATCCTGCCTACCTTTGAAACATACCTCAGCCCCTTAGGCCCACTTCATATTTTTGAAAAACTATACAGTTACCATTGAATCCCTGGAGTCACTGGAAAGCCAGGATGTGGTTTGGGGGTCTCTTTAAATTACAGGATGTAAGCAACAGCATAGATTAGGTACTCCAAAATAGCCATGGGTAGCACATAAATGGGCACTGGTGTGGCATCATATTGCAGAATGACAAGGAACATAAGGTATAAAGCAATGAGGACCACAGACAATGGAGAGAACATTGGTGCTAGTAAACATAAAGGTGCTACTGAAAAGCAAGAGTTGGATTTAACTTTTCTCCATTAACTT
>NW_005841900.1:3062357-3073529 GCF_000455745.1 Alligator sinensis | reverse complement strand
GAGCTCAGTCAAGTTCCAAGAGAAAGAAACATCACAGTACAAAACGTGGGGGCTTCATCCAGCAGCTACACTTGTCACAGCACTGTGAGTTCTCTTTTCTTGTCTCTACTGCTATCGGAATCTTATTTCTCTATGAAACCGAGCACAATACTTGCTCCCTTTAGTGACTGTTTGCTTATTTGACGTGATATACATATTATACATTTTTACTATCTGAGGTCTTTGTTCAGCCTGGCTTCACATGCAGCTGTAAATTTTGTAGTAAGTGTTTTAATTTTTCCTGTGGAATTTTTTTGCTGTCTGGTTTAACTAAGTCTGTGATCAGCATTTTATCATCATTAACATACATTTCTCACTTGTAGCATTATCGACCCTGACATATCAAACATTTCTAGGCAGATGTTATCCATCTGAATCAGAAGTGTTTAAAGAGCACTTTAAACAGACACAGAGATAGGTTAAAGAGATTTTTTTCCTGTCTTCCATACGTTGCCAGGTGGGATGTTGATATTCTGGTCAGTCACTCAGCACATTTTCAATATTGAGTATGAAGGTCATAAATGACAGGGCAGGATTTTTTTATGTATGTTTGCCAAGATGAAATGATTCTCCAGATTGTCAATGTTTATGTCACACAATGAGCTATTGTAAATTTTATAATAAAATTATAGTTCTAATTAAGCTATAAACTGTGCTCTGGTTTCTCTTCAAGTTGCATAAATCTTTTGCCTTTTACTAAAGATTTCCATGGAGAGGAACAGCTATCTCATAATAGCAAAGGGTATATTTAAAATGTCTATATCTTTCTGAACTCTGTTCTTTCAATGGTGAATCTCATCATAAAAACAATGGGAATTTTCAGTTGAACCCACTAAGCCACAGTTATGACACTGGCTGTAAGGTGTAAACATCATGCTAAATAAGTTGATATGCACTTCAATATTTGATCTAGATTCTTATGGCTGTACATGTTTTTAAAGCAGACAGTTGTATGCTTACTTTCACTGTTATTTATTTGATAACTGCATTCTAAGTGCCTCCTGTTGTAATTGCAGAATTTAAAACTTATTTCTAATTATAATTGTAATATTTGTTACATACAACTCCCTTAGTGAGAAAAATCATGTGCTATCAATAATAGAAAACAGATGCCTGTCAAAAAGAACAGGACTCATTCTAACATTCTAGTCTCTGATGTAAAAATTCTCAGATTTTCTCCTGCTCTGTACACCAGGAGATGATTCAAATGTGTTATTACTGATTACATTATATACAATTTGCATGTGTCTATATGCACATACTTCCCATCAGTTGCTTTGCAAAAGAGGTAACAATCAACTCCATTTTACAGATGTGTAAACTGAGACAGTGAGGTCTCAAGGCCATGTCATAGACCCATGGCAGAATCAGGAACCAAAGGTAGAAAATGTAGCCTGGTGTTTGATCCAGTCTCTCATACTGCCAGGTAACATCAGGACTCCTACTATAGTCAGTGGACCATAACAAGCAACTGGGGTCAGTGTAACTACCCATAGTTAATATGCTGACCTGTGTCGGGGCCGTTGGGCTGTGGCGAACTAGAATTAGGCACTGACGCGTAGAGGTTGATTAAAGATTGTTTTACTTACACCGTAGGTGGTCGTGGTGCAGGCAGGAAAAACTTTCTTGAGTTGCAGTTACAAAAAGACATATGTGGAGTTTGCTAGGCTCCACAAAACAAACATGAACAGAGCTCTGGATACACACTCACGGAGTTTGCTAGGCTCCATGGAACGACCGAAATGAAAGGTGACTCTCGACGAGCGCGCAGGGTAGGGTACGTCAAGGGATCGTGCGGCGACGGGGAGAGACTCTTGATGGGTGATCAAACCACCATTCGGTCCGAGATTTACGTAGAAGTCCATGAGGTAATCGTGGACTCCTTGCCGGAATTCTCTCGGATTTCTCCCGGAATTCTCAGAATCGGGGATCTCAGGATCCTCCTGAGATTCTCGGGGATCTCCGACTTGGGCAGAAACTGCTTAAGTCTCTTATACGGCTAGCAAGCCAATTGCTAGCCGCCACGTGGGAATAATTTAGAAACAGCCAATAATGGGGAACAAATTTACATACGGGTGGCGGGAACTCCTTTGCACCGGGGTTTTCTCTCTGCAGCTGAGAATTGCACCGTGCAAAGAAAGCTTCATGTGGCGGGAAATAATTCTGCAGTGCCGAAGCACACACAAAATCATTGGGTCATGACAACCTGATTCAGTATGATACCTATGGCTAATGGCTATATATAGACAGACCTACTAAAATCACAATTTCATGGAAATTGCAAAATTGGGCAATGTCTGTGAAATCTGTGGGAAAAAAAACTTACTTAAAATAAAAAGCTGGTTCTCCAGAGGAAGCCAGCAATCCTCATGGTGTTGTGGCCCAGCCATGCAGTCCACCATGGGGAAGAGGAGATGGGGGCTCCTGGCATGAAGGGGAGCCCAAAATGACTGCCATTCCCACCCCTCACCATTGATTGGCGGAGAGTGATACCTGTCATGCGGCCCTGCCCCTCTCTAATTGGTGATGAGAGGCAGGGCCACATGACAGACAGCCCTTGCAACAAGTCAGTGGTAAGGGGTGGAGCCACAATGGCCCCTTAGCAAATCAGAGGCATGGGGGGGGCACTGTAATCAGCCTGTGAAAATGACAGCTGGCCCCGCAATCTCCCTGGGAAATCAGCTGGCTACCTCCTTGAGTTGGGTAGGCCCTTATATATTTTTATATGCATACCAGCGAATTGCCCATCAAGAATGATGGTGGGGGGATGGGCGGGGATGGAGCACCACCACCCACCACTCCTCACTGCCACTGCATCCCAGGAGTGGGGAGGGATGCTTACCTCACTGTCTCCTCCATCCCCCTCTGCCAGCACCCCGTGCCGCTGCCACCTCCAAGTCATGGCTTCACCCACCCCCAGCCCTGCTCCTTGGAGGCAGTGGCAGCACGGGGTAGGGGCAGTGCAGCTCTGGCCTTGTCCCTGCATTCCATCCCTGCCATCATGGTGGTGCTCCGTTACCACCATCGTTCTTGATGGGGAATTTGCTAGATGACGGCAGGGCTAGATGGGGCAAGGGATGGGGGGGTGAGGCCAGCCTCGTGCCGCCAGCTGCCACCACCCCACACCACCACTGGTTCCAAGGAGCAGGACTTCAGGGGGGCCAAGCCCACACTACTGGCTTCGTCCCCCCCATTCTGTCCTATCCACCCCCTGCCATCATAGTGGCACTCCACCGTGTGTATCCATCTGTGCGGAGGACTCTGATTGGTTGCTTCAGTAAGCCTTGTGATTGACTGCCAAGACAACCAATCGGAGTGCTTCAAGAGCATTTCGGACAGACAGACAGACACAGCCAGACATACTAAGCCCTTTATATATAGAGACTATACATATAATACATACAGGTTTCCCTTGCTATATGCTGTACATGTGTTCTTGGAAAATGGCGCATAACTTGAATTTGCATAAAGGGAACCTACTTAACAATGTAACTAATAGGGATATGTT
This sequence comes from Alligator sinensis, assembly GCF_000455745.1. NCBI lineage: Eukaryota > Metazoa > Chordata > Crocodylia > Alligatoridae > Alligator > Alligator sinensis. The sequence continues at coordinate 3,069,982 of NW_005841900.1, read as the reverse complement.
CCAAGACCTTGACTGTACTGACCCCCAGACCCATTTCTACCAATTTTTACAAGATGATTTTGGTACTCACCAGCAGCACAGTACACCCAAGCACTGGGCACTATTATAATGGGGATGGCAACTGCAGAAACACATGTGCCAGACAATGAGTAATGAGCATGGATCTACACAGGAGACTATATTTTAATGTGCATCACTCCCACAATGCACCGCATAAAGCAGCTGACTGTGGGCATCTACCACACTGATCGCATAAGAATGAATTTACCTCGCATATAACGAATTTTGGGTATAAAAAGCGTCATCGCATTAGAACGAATTCACACATACACAACTGCATAAAGCGAGGGAAACATGAATATATATATATATAGAGAGAGAGATATATATATACACACACACTCCCCTAATTTTAAGCACATGAGTAGGTCCACTGAAGTCAATCGGCTTAAAAATAAACAAGTGCTTAAGTATCTATTGAATCAATGCCTAAACTTAGGACTAGCAATAGAATCAGCCCATAAACTAAACAGCTAAAACAAACAAATAAGGGTTTTCATATGAAATTGGGTCAGATCAGCACTGGCAGATAAAAGAAAATAAGTAAGAAATATTCTGAAGGAGAAACTGAAGTTGACTGGTGCATGGGAGAGGTCAGACTCTTTCTGGATAAAAAAGGTAGAAAGGTTAAAAATGCTTCAGCATCTAAATAGCAGCATGCATTCTTAATGACAAGAGGGAAAAGCATTCAGCTATGTGGGAAGATTCAGCTATGTGACTTATCTCAGAATTTGTTTCAGGGTTACTAAATGTAAAATGTTAGTAGTCAGGAATTTTGCATCAGGGCTCTGCCGCGAACACTTAGAGATGTAATGTTTAATATCTTTACAGTTTCTACAGTGTATTACAGATACTGAGTGCTTTATAGACAAATGACAAGTGATAGCCTTTCCCTGAGGATCTCACTATCTAAGTTATAGCAAGGGATGGTTACAAACAGGAGGGAATGTGAAACAGAGGAAAACAGATTTTGCAATTATTGTCTGTTAAGTTTGGTGCAAATGCATTTTGAGATTTACATGCACATTTTTAAATTCTTTTTTAAAATGATAAATAAATTAAATAAAGAATAGTTATTTGCATTAAGATTCTGCTTCTGTTGATTTTCCCTAACAGTGACAAAGTGATTACCTTCCCTAGTCTTAGATGCTACTAAAGATTCCCTAAAGACTGGGAGAAATGCTATCCTTGTTGCCCAAACTACCAAAATGATCCATAAACCTTGCAAAGCAAATTACAACCATTGCAGAAATATCACAAGAAGTCTGGGAGTAATTTTATAGGAGCTTATTCTAATTAGGAGAGAGCCAGGAGTACTGCCATCTGAGCACATCACAATCATCCTAAATCTCTGAGTTGTGTCCATGATACACAAAAGGAGAAAAAGACTTGCTGTAACACACTTCAGTGATGCAGGTATATGTGCAGCCATATAGGAGCTATAATTCCCTCAATGTTTCATAAAACTACAGAATGGATAAGGTTTATCATGAACACAAAAAATAACTTCCTTTGTTTCAGTAGAAGCTGAGTTCATAAAATCTTACCTTAACAACCGAGGAGAATAGTTACAGAATTATTGGTGAAACTGAGTATAAAGAAACCAGTTGCATGACATCAGCCCTTAGGAAGATGTATAAAGATTTCTGCCAGCCAACACATTGCTCACAACTGGAAGCCAGATCAAGAGGGATGGCAGACTATTAGTATGATATTCATTTTTCCTCTTGGTTTGACAATGCTCTTCATCTGCTAGAATCCAGATGGCAGTGTCTGAACTACGGGAAGCTATTAAATGCCCTAATGTTTAATAAGTCCCTTGGGCCTGATGGCCACTTAATTAATTCCTATAAGGCCATGTAACTGGAAGTAGTTCCCTACTGACTAGACTGTTTTGAAACACTTTTAGTATTCAGTCTATCAGCTATTAGGAATTAGACCATTATTTAATTTTTGTTAATGGAAGCCATCACATGACTGTACCTCTTACAGTCAGACTTTCAGTTGGAGTTAGGTGCCTAATTGCCATTTACAGCTTTGGAAAATCTCTCTCTCAGACACAGGACTAGAACCACAAAGGGGACTCAAATTCAGGTGCCAGCCACCATCTGCAATCCACAGACCTGCATTAGACTTCTAGGTCATGATCCAATTTGGTCTTGGAAGCACCCAAATGGCACTCAGAGGGAATTTAGGTGCCTATATTCTAAATAATTATCTGGCGCTGCTCCACCATCCACAAAACTTGTAAGCTTGCTTCAGATCAATCCTAAGCACAGTCACTTAAATGGCTGAGTTCCCTTGTGATACATTTTTAGTGCTGGAGATGCACCTAAGTCCACAGAGAGAGACAATCTGGTAGGTGTGTTTGGAGCATACCTAACTTGCATTAACAGCCTTGTATTCAGTAACAGTTCTGCAGCTGCTCAGTATGCTTGAGGTCAAGGCACTCATTCAGGAAACAGGACCTGTTGGCTGTATTGTAATGGGGAGCCTGGCAGCACCATTTGTATCTTAGACCTTTTCTCCTTACTACCATTTAAACTCATACCTCTTGCTTCCTAAGAGATGACACATCTACACATGAATTTAAGTAGGCTTAAATGTAATGTGCATTAAACTAATGTGGATTAAGTGAGTTTTGGCAGTTGTCCAAATGTGGTGGGATTTAGGACTAACTTTAGCCCTAGGTCACTTCAGCCCTGGCATGGCCCCTTGTAGCCACTGGGGGGAGCTACAGTCTTCAGACTCATGGCTGCCACCACTTGGCAGCCATGCTGAAGCCAGAGCCAACTGGCAGCATTTTTCAGCCATCTTGGAAACACACCTCTGCCCTCTGATCCCTGGCCAGCCTCTTCCCTGCCCAGGAACTACATGCCCAGCACAGGGGCAGCACACAGCAGCTCCCTCCTTGAGCACTCTGGCTCCCTACACCAGAGCTGCACCTTCCCCTACCTCTGCCAACAATTCCCAGCAGCCCAGTGCTCCAGCCTGGCCCCTTCCAGTGATGACCAGTGTCCCATGCTCCTGGTAGACCTGTGCTGACCCTGCTGGCCTCAGCAGGCACCCCACCCACCAGGGCCCTAGGAGATCTGCCCACCTTCCAGTGGGGGCCAGTTGTGGGAGGTCCTGGTCAACCCCTTCCTTCTGCATTCCCAACTCCAGCCTGTCTACCTTGCCACCCACACAATCCCTACCCCCTGCCCACCCCTAGCACCACTTTCAGGACATGCACATGGTTGAAACAAAAATACTTTATTACCCTTACAAACAACCCCCACCTCCATTCTCCCCCTCCCCCCTCAACAAACAGTTCCCCTTCACTGCCCTCCCTACCCAGAAACAATAGAAAAACCTGCTTACAAGTGGCAAACTATATAGAGAGCAACCCAGGCCTGGGGGAAGAGAGGGGCCCATTCAGGAGCCCTGGGGTTGGGCTCTGGTTCGCCCCCTAGTGGCTGGACAGACCCAGGACAGAATTCCCTGCATTAATGGGAGTAACGTGTCTACACATGCATTAATTTGCATTAACTAATCTCACTTAAATTTGAGAATTGATTTGGGCAGGTATCAAATTTAGGCTCACATTGCCTAAAATCACCATTTTCAAACCATATTAAGGGTGCACAGATGTAGACACACACCCCTAATATGGCTTAAATTGGGCTAATCTGCATTAAATGACCATGTGTAGACATGCCCACTGTATTCTAACCAATGGGACCAGATTTGAGCTTTCTCCATGTTTCCTTTTGAGGCTGGGTGAGGGGCAGGCAAGAGGACAACAGGTCAGAAAGAAAGAAAACAAGAGGAAGAATGATGCTGTAACTTAGTTGAGAAGGGGAAACCCTAGGTTCTATTCCCAGCACTCTTCATGCACTTTACATTAGGCAGCCATTGGTTAAAAACAGAAATAGCCTTGGTAGCAGGGACCATATCAGCTGTGCAAATGAGAGTAGTTTGCATGCCATTAAGGGAGGTACACTCTGACTTCTGCTAGCTGAGTCTTTGTTCCCTCAAGTGTAGTGCAACATTCCAGCTAGTCATAGCATCCATATGCAGAGCTGGGGCCAAAGCAGTCAAATAACACAGATATTTTCTAGTGAAAAGCCCAAGCAGTCCATTTTTCATGAGCAAACATTTGGCACAGCTGTACTTCTTAGCCAATTTTTCCACTTAAAAGCAGTTCCCAAATTCTGCCTACTTTCTGGCCACTAAGACAGAAGTAGTAGCTCCTGGAAATAATAAATAGAGATCAGTGTGCTTTTATTAAAGGGTGACACTTTGCTGCTGATGATGAAAGGGAAATTTAATGAAATCCATTTGTCCACGCTGATGCAGTTAAACTTACTGATCTGCTTCTTAGATATCAAGAAAGCATTTGACCAGGTCAAATAGATCTTTCTTTCTTATATATTGTGAAAATCTGGATTTGACTTAAACTTGCTTAACTATTTTAGGTTTTCTAAAGGCATATGTTTTGGTCAATGGTGGGTTATCATAACACCCTTGCCTTTAAAGGGCAACAAGGCAAGAAAATTAATACATGTCTGACTTTTTAACTTCATGGTTTTATCTACTGGTTAAAACTGTTAGGCAAAATGTTTATAATTCTAGCATCACTAATGCTGGAGAGAAGCAAAGTGATCGTTTATGTCGATGGTATTTAATTTTTGTATCCTAGCTATCTATCTAATTTCATTTCTATGACTAATATAATCTGTTTATACTGTGTTTAAGTGCAATAAGGCTTCCTATACAAAACCCGAAGCTCTTAAAACTAACCAAAACTCTTATTTCATTCTAGATAGATTACATATGAATAAGGTATGATTCAACAGGAATGAGTGTGTTGGAATTTCATCTTAAATCATTAAATAATTCAATTATCTATTTACCTCTGACCTTGCCACCTCCTTTAAATACAATTCAAGCACTCCACCCCAGTGAAAGAAGTCTACAGAATAGAATTCCAATCCTTTACTGCTGAAATTGGATTGTTTGTGCAAACATCATTACATTTCAGCTTTCCTCATTTTGTCTTTTTGTGTGTGATACTTTAGTGACTCCAACTTTATTTTGATCCAGGTTCATTGGAATAGTCCTGCATTTTCAAATCTGTAAAACAGGCCTAGAGATACTGAATCCTTTTGAATTTTTTCTTCTATACTTTCTGTATCTTTCCCATGATGGTTTGGTTTTGGTTTTGTTTTTTCATAGCCTTATGCATGGCAGTAACACCTCTTACTCCTGTGTATCAACCCTTGGAGTCTTGGTAATCCCCATAGGAGTATAAGGAGGACAGATCAGTTAATGAGCGAGGCAGGGAGTCCAAAGGTATGTCCACCACTATCAGGGGAGCACTCTCCCAAGCACACCCGACGCACCCTTGGTTTCCTCACACCAAACCTAGAAATGTGGTGATGAAGTGTCAGGGGCGAGGGCATCAGGATAGCCAAATTGCTACTAGCTGGCTCAAGGTAGATGAGTTGGCCTAGTTGCCAGTGACCTAACTACCCCAACCTGGCTTAGTTTTCTCCTGGATGTGGAGGCCTGCTTTAAGCAGTAGCCCTTTCAGTGCCCACCAAGTTATTTAATAAGATAGCTACTTCCCAGTCTAGACCTGGGCTTCTGATGCCCACTTGCTGTTTCTGGTTTCCTTGGTCCTGCTGGTTTGTTTCTGATTTCCCGTGCCCTGCATCCTGACTTCATCCAAATTCCAGCCTGGACTTCTTGTACTTCCAGACAATATCCCCTCCTCAGGAACACGTGGACCCCCTGACCCACCTGTTCCTGGTCCTTTGACTACTGCCTGTGGTCTGGACTCTTGCTCCATTGAACTTGCCTATTCCTGATCCTCTGGGCAGTGATCCTGTAGGTCTACATCCCAGTTACAGCCCTGACATGAAGCCCTGACTATTTTCCTTGGGAGGAAACCCTCTGCAGCTGTTTTCAACTCCTGTGTCTTTCATGTGGTTGAGAGTAAGCACCCTTTGAGCATCTTCATTTAAATTTCCAGGGTTAGTATGTGCAAGTGAGATGGGTGGCATGAGCATGTGCCCCCAGCAGCAATGGGGATGGAGTGTAGCTGCACCCCACATCGCAACCTACCAAAGGTTCCCTGGCCCAAAGACCATCTATTAACTCCTGCAGAGCCCAGCAAGCTCCTGAAATTTCACAAATCCCTGTGCCCAATGGGAAATTGTCAAAAGCACAATTGGGTGTTAGGTCTTTTCAATGGGAATTGGACAGACAGCTGCCCTTTGTACCTTTGAAAATCTCACCCTCTGGCTTTCTTCCCACACAAATTCTCTCTCAGACAAATAGCTGCTGAATGATACAGTTCACTGCTTTTTAACTACCATTTTAAATCTTGTGGTGTTAATTTTTTTCTCCCTAACCTCCTTCCTCCTCTCACCTATGTTATTTAGTATTTTTTTGCAATCTTCCTAGACATAAGAATGAATCCAAAGATAAGACGCACTTTGGTTTTGGTTTCTCTGGAAACACCAACATAAACATCAGTATTTATGGTGTACTTTGTTGTAACCATTTGTCCCAGACTGCCCTAATTTAGGAACAAATGAACTGCCACATTTAATAGAGCAGCATGCATGACCCACCACTTAGCATGAGTCAGTTAGGTATGGAATTAAACATGAGCTACTTTTCCAATCTGGTGCATGTCAGATAACATATAAAGAACGAAAGGAAGACTTGTTCTAATTTTTCTTGACCCTGCTCTTGTTTTAATATCAGTAGTCTACTGCCTGCAGTAGTTGAAAACAACAGTACTATAAAAATATTTAAATTCACTTGTCTGCCTAAAATATGTTATAAAAATTATGTGAAAAAAGGAAGACCAGCTTATCATACATTTCATAGAATTTCCTGACAAGAAGTTTAGTTAAACAGAAAGGGTCACCTTCTGGTTCCTGGAATGTTGTTCAGAAATCCTTTAGCATCAGTGAGACTGACAGAGGTCTTCTTTATAAAGCCATAAAAAGTTGGATCAGAAGGGACTTCAGGAGGCTACCTAATCTAACCCTGTACTCAGGTAAGGATCACCCCTATCTAAATCATCCTAGGAAAGTGTTTCATCTGTGCTATGTAACATGACTCTATCCATAATGCAGCAATTGGCTTATTGGCATCTTCTTAAAGGTATAAACCGCATATCTCCCTTTTTAACAAAAACTTACAATTAATGATCAATACTAACATAATACAGAATTTCAAATATTTGTAACCAGTATCTTATTGCAACCATACAAAGAGATCTTTGGGTGTGTCTACATGAGACCTTTATTGCACAGTAGCCTAATTAACTGGGCAGTAAACATCTTGCATCTACATGTGTGCAGCTATTAGGGCACAGTAGATTAATAAACTCCACAGCAGGACAGTACTTGAATTTACTCCACTATTCTACTACTCCACTATTTACAAGTACTATCATGCTGTAGAGTTTATAGCTGTGCAGCATTGAATGTGTAGCTGCTGACTCAGGAGCAAATTGCTCCTGCTCACCCCATGCAGTCCACAACTCCTGCCTGCTGCTGAAC
>NW_005841900.1:3055836-3062279 GCF_000455745.1 Alligator sinensis | reverse complement strand
GACCCAGCTCCCCCCATCCAATGGAGCTACCTAAAGCTCAGCTCCTGCCAGCCAGGAGCTGGTCCTGGATCTGGGGCCAGCTTGCCCTCAGGAGTCTGGGGCTTAACCCTGAGCTCTCTATCACCTGGACATGCCCCCAGAGCCCAGGACAGCTCCACCCCTGCCTTCTCCCCAAGCTCTATGCCATTCGGAGCTGCCCTCTAGAACTGTGGCCAACTCACCCCCTGCCCCCTGAAACCCAGGCCTGACCCCAAGTGCCCCCTCCCATCCCAGGGCTGTCCCCAGTGCCCCCTCACAGTCCAGGATTTTCCCAGGTGTCCCCTGCCAGCCTGGGCCTCATACTTGGGCAGCTGTGGCCAGAGCCTGGAGATGTTGTTGGCTGTTGCAGGGGGCCAAAACAGGGCAGGAGCAGCCCTGGCCTAAACATCAACTCCCTGGCTCAATTTGCTCCTGACATGAGTGCATGTGTAGACACTGGCCCTGGGAGTAATTTACTGTGGAGCAATTTGCTCCGCAGTTTATTAATGCACATTGATTGCACATGTAGATGTGCCCTTTGAGTACTAAGGAAAGGGTAGCAATGGGACAATGGAAGAAGGTTGTTGCAAGAAAACTGCCACTGTTGGGATGTTCCTTTGTTGTGCCTCACTCTGAACTAATGGTGTGCTCTTTTATAAGCACAGAAGCACAATGAAGAAAGCCCGGTCCAAGTCATTTCAAGATAAATGGGGTCTTTCCATTGATTTCAATGGGAGTGGGGTCAGGCCCTAGAAGCAGTCTTCAATACCATCATCCAGAATCTTTGAGACTATGATATTGTGCTTTTATAGCACTGTAATTCCAGGACTTCACATGAACCTCTTATGCAAGTGTGTGAGAGGAGAGTTTTGTCTTACATGTTTTTTCGAACCATGCAAAAGAACAGATGAAACTGGGAACTTAGCAGCACAAAGGCCTCACATTAATATACTAAAAGGATGTAACTGTGATTTACCTCCTGGAAAAAAAAGACAAAATGGATGATCAACAGGAGCCAAATAGGTAATTTCTTTTAAAACAAATTCGCTTTATTAACCTAAAAAACTTGCCATCATCCAACTAATCTGTCATAGCTGAATACTGTGGAATTAAACACTAATGTTTGATGCCTGATATTATACTAATTTTGGCTATGATTACATAGCTCTGAATGAAGGACTAAATTATAATGTTACAGTCTCTCCTGTAATATTGTCTTTCATGGTACTGCTGCCCCAGGAACAGACCAGGATTTGAACTGAATTGTTTTCCATCCCCCTTCGTAGCACTCAGACTGCATTGCTTCCATGCCTTCCTCAGGCAGGAGCACAAGACTTGAGCATGAGCTGTAGACATACTGCTCTCCTGCTGGTCTGCTCCCATATGTACACTGGAAGAGAATAAGCATTCCAATATGGCAGGGTGAGATGCAAGCAGGGATTAAGCTTCTGGTCTGTTTGAATTTTGGCCAGTAAAGTGGCTGGTGCTAATGCATAGTGGGATGACTACTGAAGGACTTCCAAAACTCACACAAGCTCAGAACTGTCCACACAACTTCTACCGGATGACCTAAGGCAATGATGATGTAATGCCACTGACAACAACCACAGGTTTTGTCCCCTTGGAGGAACTCTGAGTATAGACATACACATAAACTTCTAACATAACTTGATTTCTGCTGGCAAAACCTTGTAGTATAGGCCAAGTCCAAGAAAGGCCAAATTTCTTCCCTGTTCCCCACTGTCTCTATTGTGAGTATATTTTTCATTCTGGAACAATTTATTCCTCTGTAAATGCCTAGCCATCTCTAGTGAATAGACTATCAGAAGCAGAAAAATCTTTCCAGTCTTCCTTTTAGAAAGACGGAACAATTTTAAAATTATTTTCAGTGCAACTGAGAGTGTTATTAACCATCAAGAAAGCTTGACTACTGAGAATGCTCAATGACTGACATTTTAAAGGTTAACATGCAGGTCTTTCATTCAGAAGATGCTGCTGCCATGCAGCAAATGCTTATATAGCTAATGCTACTGACAGTGATGAAAGAAGTATAATGTCAGTTCAAGATGAGAGGCTACAAAGTCAAAAAGAACCCACTGAACATGAATCCCTTGGCAACCACTTAACAACCTTGACTTTTCTGAATGAAGGATGACTAAATAAAAGGCCAAGAGCTGCATACATTGCCAAATGGCCTTTTTTGCCCTTAAAGACCAGCTTATTTTGATTCCCCCTCTACTATTTAGATACATTTTATTTCTGTGGAAAACTAATTCATTCTATGGAATGGTTGTCCTGACTTTACAAGAGGCAGGAGCAAATTAGTGGTGCACTGTAAATAGTATTTGGAGACGAGAGAGAAAGATCCTGTAGTGTTGTTACTTATGCCAGTAATAGCTAACAATAAGAAGTAGTGATCCTTCAGTGTATAATTATTCTACTCTGCTGTTACATGGAAGCTGAGAAAGCTCAGACTCCCAAACTTCTGGAGCATTACAATAACTTTCTGACTAGGGTTTTCTATCCTATACATATTTCATCGTCTTCAATCAGTGATGGGTAATATCAGACTTTTCTTATTTCTGAGCTTCTTATAAATATGTGGGGTTTTTCCTATTAACTAGCACCTTCATACTTTTGCCTCTTACATATTTTTGGTATTACTATTATTATTGTTGTTGTACAGTAAGCATTAGGACTGTTGTGCTAGGTCCTGTATGAACTTATACATAAGTTTTGAATCCAGGATCTGATGTCTTTCAAAAAATCATGGTTTAGACCAGTGGTGGCCAACCTGCAGCACATGGAACAGCAGATTAGGGAGGGATCTGGGAACACAGGGATAGATAGGGCAGGAGGCAGGAAGCAGAACAACAACTTGGGCAAGGGAAGGAGATTGGATGGTGTTCAAGGGGGCTGTGGGCCATACTTTGTGGCACATCTGTCAAAAGGTTGGCCCCCACTGGTCTAGCCCCACAGGGTAAGGGGTGAGACAGAATAGATGGGCTGTAAAAGTACCCTAACCACCAGTTTACAGGCTCCTTCCTCAAGTTTAAGCTGGCTCACTAGACAGAAAAGAATTTAAGCATCATCAGATCAGGAGAGACTGGGAGAGGGTGTTGAACACTATATTCTAGTTAGATGGATACTTCCCTGGGAGCGAAGCAGCCCTGGGTTCTGTGCCTAGAGATGTTTATAAAGTACATAGTCATTCTATAAAATGCATAAACAGAATTAAGAGCAAGGAACAGGGGATGAAACCCACGCCTCCCTCCCAGCTGCCTCACTAAGCCACTCATACTTACCCTTGCTTGATCTTTTGGCTCTATGACACTCTGTGCAGAGGGTCAGTCTCATCAGGAGGAAAGGAGGATGCTCTCCCCCCATGCCCTATTGATTTAGGTATTTTCCTGGGAACTGAGAGTTGTGGGTTCCAAACCCCTGAAGCCAAATGGGGCCTATAGCCCAGGTATCCTGCGCTCTGTCCATGCACCCTAACCAATATGCAAATTATGGCTTGGCTCTCCTGTTTGCCCCTTCAGTCAGTGCTGCTGCCAGCAGGTCATGCTTGTTCAGTTAGGTGTCTGAGTGAGCTGGATCTCAACAGGATGTAAGTACATAAGACAACTCATAACTCTGCCTAGTGAGAAAATGGGAGAGATTTGTCTCCCCTGGGTGAAACAGGATGGAGGTGCATAAGGCTTCCCATTGAAAGAATAGGATTGCAACTCCTGTACAGAACAGGATCCTCCTGAGACCAGATGTGTACATTTTTGGGTGACCAGCTCCTCAGATTTAGAAGTCTAGGCCATGGAATACAATCTAGGCCAAAAACATAGGATAACTTCCTTCCTTCCTTCCTGACATGTATTAATGGACAGTTACGAGAGATGCAAACAGAAGGATAATGAGGACCTGTTAGATCAGAGTTTATCTCAGATAAATGGAAAAAATTTGCAGGCCTCTTTATGAATCTTCAAGATAAGAAATACGAATGAAAATAACGTTATATATCATAGACAAAACCGATTAAATACTTAGCAGTGTGAAAAATCAGGATGCTCCCATCATACAGATGTAGACACTGATGGGGCTTTCCAGGCATTTTGAATGGGTATTGGATCAGGCCCTTAGTTTGAAAACCAACTGGTGCACAGAAATGCAGGGTCTGAATGTCATCTTACGTAACATTTGAGAGGCTGGCCTGCAGCCAGATGTAATCACTGAAAAAACAGAGGTCTGAGGACAGCTGTGAATGTAATAAATACTAGAGAACTATAGTGTGACGGTGTTTACATAAATCCCTTTCAGAATTCTTCATTAATGAAGAGCTGCTTCATAAAGTGATCTAGTTAGTCATTCACACATTATTTTTGGTGTTTCCCAGAATTCTTTTAATCCTTCTGGAACAACTTGCTAATGCCAGTGCTTTCTCTCTATCCTACCCTGAGTCCTACCTCAGTGTTAGGACTTGTACTCTCATCCTTAATATGTGTAAAGAAAGTGATGATGAATACTCAGTAATGGGAACTCTCTAGGTGCATCTGGAAGACAAGGGATGTTTTAAATTAATGACAAGTAGACCTCTCAGGACAATTACGAAGATATCACATTGCATGGCTTATAGTAAGTGACACAGTTCCCAAAATGTTGCTGCAACTCTTTGACCATTGAGCAAATTTATCTCTCAACTGCATCCTTATTGATCCATCATATTACACATGACAGGCCTCCTACCTCTTTACTAGAGGGACAAGACTGTGTTGGTTTCCCCCCAGAATACCCTGCCACTTGCTGGGTTCTCTCTTCCTTTTGGGGTGTCCCCTTGACTGCCTTGGGTATGGTTCCCCGCCCCCTTTTCCAAAACCCGTCCTTGTCCTCTCACTGTCACACCTTCTCCTTATACCACCTTTCTCCCCACATTATTTTGTTCATTGTTGCTTATGTTTTCTGGGAGCTACCACACCTCACTAGCAGGTGGAGGATTTTTTAACAAGATGCATCTCCTGGCTGCCAGCCAGCCAGCCCCTGATGATCCATGGGTGGAAGCAGAAGGTTCAGATGACCTGCATCACCCTTTATAAGCTCCAGCCAGAGAGCCAGTCTGGCTATAGGAGTCCCAGGGGAAGGAGTTTCCTCAGGAACTGAACTCAGAGCCAGGGAGAAGTGGCTCTGGACGGGAGTCAGGTGGAGAAGACCTGGGATGTTGCATTGGGAACAAGTTAAGTTTCAGAATGTGTTTCTTCTTTTGGTTTTGGCTTGGAGAGTGCTGCCTCAGGGTGAAATGAACCCAAGGCAGCTATTTTGGTTGTGAATTGAAGATTGTGAATGACTCCCAACCCTGCGGTTTGGACAGTGGCTACAGGGGGGGTGGAGGCCACAGAAACAGGGTGCTTGTGAAGTACCCCAAATCTCAATGTTATCGAGAAGGCAGAGAACAGAGACTGTGAGGCTAACTCTGAGACAGGCAGGGAGAAGCTAGCTGGGACTGAAAGACAGTGGCAGGACATGGGGAAGTAGACCCTCAAGCCTGCAACATGCCCGCTGTGCCAAAATGTTGTGTCCCTGACTAGTGGACTCTGAACTAGTAGGCACAGCTAGAGTAAAATTGGGCCAAGGCCAGGGGGGACCTGGATCAGACATGGACCTGATGCCCAAGGGCCTCCTCACCTGTTAGAGGCCTTTCCTCATCTATTTGTTCCATCAAGTTGTGGCAGACAAGAATACAGATGGGTGAGAGCCAGTGGAAATGAAAAGACTAGAGGGAAGAAGTCCTGGAAAGTGCATACATTGCCCAAACAAGGATAATATAGGATTAGATCAAATTGTTCCTAGGGGTAGGTTATTTACCTGCTGTTTGGATTTCATTTTCCTCTGTAGTAAGGGTGACCGAACTGTGGCACATATACCACAAGTGGCATGGGCAGCCTCTGCATGTGTCACATGGCAGATCAGGAAGGGGACAGGCAGGGCAGTGGCCAAAAGGACAGGGAAAGCAGATCAGCAGATCAAGGAGGGGGAATAGATCAGAGTGGTCTTGAGGAAGGTGCAGGACTAATTTCTGGCATGCCTGCCAAAAAGCTTTGCCTCCACTGCTCTATAGCATCTACACTTCCCACTGTTGGAGACATGATGCCAAACTAGTTAGATTTTTGACCTGTTCTGATATCATGATTATTATATTCTCCAGTTCCTTTTAAGGTCAGTAGTCTGTATGACATGATTGAATTAGGCTATTTCCCCTTATAAATCAATGGGATAACCTCTATGATGGAGATAATGAAAATGTTAGGTAACAAGGCTATCTTCTTGTTCCCTTTAAGCTTAAATGTCAATTATTTCATCCTCTGATCAGGAATTGCTTTTTGGAGAGAGAGATTAATTAAAAAGATTGTGCATTTTCAATTCCTTTTCTGTGGTGTCCA
>NW_005841900.1:3055256-3055805 GCF_000455745.1 Alligator sinensis | reverse complement strand
ACCCAGAGAGGGGCTATCTGCTTGTCACTGAGCACAATGTCCTACATGCCACGGTGGTGCTTTGTTTCAGTAGAAATGGAAACAGACCTCTATAAGCTCTTGCATTCTTCCATACTACTTAGTCTTTCATGGCAGTCTAAAAAGTGTGCAGCATATAACAGTAGCCATAAGAATGAGACAATAAGAAAAATAATGGGAAAGGGCTTATTTCACGAAGAAAGATGCAAACGCACATTAGAAGCCACGAGTGATAGATACAGAGATCACTTTATCTTCAACTAAAATGTGCCCTCCCTGGAGTGAAAAGCTGATATTTGTTAAGCAGCACACAACAGATTTCTTCCAAGGAGATCAGACTACAACATGAACAATAATGCTTATCCTATCAACAGTACCATGGCAAGGAAGTTTGGAGCCTGAGGCAAATCCCACAGTGGAAGCCTGCCCTTGCCTCACACACAGACCTGGGGACACATGCCCCGCTCCCCCACGATTGCCCAGGAATTCACACAGTGGTGGGAGCCACCTTCCCTGCACCCCCCACCCCCA
>NW_005841900.1:3047723-3055172 GCF_000455745.1 Alligator sinensis | reverse complement strand
GTCCCGCACGCCCCCCCCCCCCAGTCCCCATTTGCTATGGCACTGCCTATCAATAAAGTTGGCCCCCTATGATAAGTGTGGTAAGATGGGTGGAATACAGGACCAGGACTCATGAGGGAGGGATTCTCTTCCCAGTGGATGTATCTACCCAAAACGCTTGCTGCGGAGCTGCCTAATTAACTCTTCAGTAAAATGTCACCATCTACATGTGCGGTGCTATTAAGATGAAGTAAACTAATACACTTCATCATAGGTTAGTACTGCCAGACACAAGTACTATCCTATGGTGGAGTTATTTACTTCACAGTAACACATGTGTAAACAGTGACCTGTCTGACTGGGACACAAGGGCGCTTTGGTCCAGGTGCTGCTTGCCCACTAGCACCGCAGTGAAGCACCCTCATGCCCCAAGCAGCGCCACTGCAGCACATTGAACTGGCTTGGAGCAGGCCCAGGCTGGCAGGCTGACCCCTCGGGTCCCTTGTCAACTGGGGCTGCTCCAACCCAACTCAACATGCTGCGGTCCCAGCCGTATGTTCAAATGTGGTGCCCAGGAGCAATAAACACTGGCATGAACTGTGCCAGAGTTTATTGCTTCATGTTAATTGCACATGTAGACTCTCTCAATTTGTCCAATGACCTGCTATGCTATCTGTACTTTTGTTTCTCCCTCTGCTTTCCTTTGTTTGTCTCCAGTCAAATTGCAAGATTTTCAGGGCTGATACTGTTTCTCACTGTGTGTCTCTATAACACCTAGAAATACAGGGCCTTACTTTTGACTGGGGCCATTTAGTGATATCTAAGAAGGAGCTTAGGTAGCACATTGCACTTACCTAAATTAGACTTTAGTCATGACAGATTAACTCCCTCTACTCTTTTGAAAATTACCACGAGATTTTTAAAGAACATGCACAGTAAGGATCTCCGTATTATTTCAAGGGAAAAGATAATGGCAGCAGAGTGCCACATGGCAACATACTGGATATTGTCTCATGAAGAGAAGTCGAGTGTACCAATACCACTTCATGTTAGGCTTAACTTTTCCTGCAAATGACCCAAGTCCAAGCCCATTTGACAAGACTTCAAGCTGAGGTGGCACGGATACATGCCAGATACAGATACTCTTATATCTTAAGGAGAAAAACTCTTCAAAGCAAAGCTTCTGTGCCAGGATGTGTCATCTACAGCACTCTTCCTTTGGCAGTATAATTAAAAGCTTAACATAAATAAAAACCACCCTTGTTTGAAGATTTTGCTTTAGCCAATTTACTTTATTTTCAGTCTATTGTTTAATGCTTAATGATAGCATGATTTCCAGTTGTGCAGCCATTATTTTGGGCCTGAGTAAATTTTCAGATAGTTACACATTTCACTCTCACTTTCAAAAGAGCCAAAGTACTGGGAGGTCTGCAGATAGCCTTTACCTTAATTTAATGTAGGAGTCAACGTGGCTTACTGAAGGACAAAGAATCTTATTGTAGAACAAAACTAAATATATAAAGCTAAATATAATATCTATAAATTTGCTAATTTCAGCAAATTCAGTTACCATTATTTTATTTGGAGTTATGGTTGCACAAGAACAAGGCCCTAGATGTTTCCAAATGGCCACTTAGACGTTGTGGTGTGCAGAATTAGTGGGGATGGAAGGGTTGTTCTAGGTTTTTGGTTTTTAATTCCATGCCAAAACTTTTAGTTTTGCTAAGCAAGATGACCTTGTGTGTAAATCAAGATTCTTATTTCCTTAGAAGAGTCTAAGAAATAGTTTGTGTGATTGGAATCCAAGATGTCTCAGTTTATTATATGTGCAAATAGCTGGTACTGGTGGAAGGAATGGGATGTCATTGTTCCTACAGCCTAGGAAATGACCTGCTGGGTGGCACGGAAATGGAAAGGGATCTGGGAGTCCTAGTGGACTCCAAGATGAACATGAGTCAGCAGTGTGACGAAGCCATCAAAAAAGCCCAATGGCACTTTATCGTGCATCAGCAGATGCATGACAAATAGGTCCAAGGAGGTGATACTTCCCCTCTATCGGGCGCTGGTCAGACCGCAGTTGGAGTACTGCGTGCAATTCTGGACGCCACACTTCAAGAAGGATGCGGATAACCTGGAGAGGGTCCAGAGAAGGGCCACTCGTATGGTTAAGGGCCTACAGACCAAGCCCTACGAGGAGAGACTAGAGAAACTGGACCTTTTCAGCCTCCGCAAGAGAAGGATGAGAGGCGACCTTGTGGCTGCCTATAAGTTCTTCACGGGGGCACAGAAGGGAATTGGTGAGTATTTATTCACCAAGGCGCCCCCGAGGGTTACAAGAAATAATGGCCACAAGCTAGCAGAGAGCAGATTTATATTGGACATTAGGAAGAACTTCTTCACAGTTAGAGTGGCCAAGGTCTGGAATGGGCTCCCAAGGGAGGTGGTGCTCTCCCCTACCCTTGTGGTCTTCAAGAGGAGGTTAGATGAGTATCTAGCTGGGGTCATCTAGACCCAGCACTCTTTCCTGCTTATGCAGGGGGTCGGACTCGATGATCTATTGAGGTCCCTTCCGACCCTAACATCTATGAATCTATGAATCTATGTTAATATATTTTTTAAACTGCCTAAAATATCTAATACAGTTTTCCTAAAAATAGCAATATTATTTAAAATCTGTTATCTCATGTTGTAATAGAACAAAACAATGGCAGCTGTTTGAAAGATATCCACATTCTGGAATGTTTGAAATAGCCCAGTGCCTAACTAGTAGAGAAAGGGCACAGAAAATGCAACCCAACTGACACCACTTATTACTAGACTATCACTCCATAACAATAACTACAGACTGTAAGATTTTGGGGGCAGTGACTATCTTTTAAAACAGTGTTTGTACAGTGCCTAGTTTAGAAATATTCAGATAAAAAAAATATACAAACAGCAATAAAAAATAACTACTGCAGCCAGCAAACACAATGCCACGTAGCCTTGTATAAGACTACAGCCAAGCCGCATGACTAAGATGAAAAAAAAAAGTGGGCTTTTATCAGCACTCTGATTACCATTGATATAACTACCTTCACACTCTTTGGAGATCTGTAGAAAAACATATCTATGCCAACTATAAAGCCATAACAACTTATTAATTATGAAACTTTTATTTAAGCAAAAATCTGTTATAACTCAATTAATTAACCCATATCGAAGTGATAAAAACCTGTTGATGGCCAAGACACCTACATTTCACTTTAAAACTCTGTTTTATCTTGGTAAATGAAGACAGACAGACAAACAGATCTGCCTCTCCTATAGATCCACAATTTCTAAAGCTTTACAGGAATTCAGTATCTGCAAGGCTTTGCTTGCTAAGACTAAAAAATCCCCATAACTTTCCCATCCTCTTGTTCAGGTTGACATAAAAAAACCAGAGTCCTGAATTTCCGTATTACAGAACTACATATCTTTATGCATGAGATGGTTATATCTGCCAGTACTGCTTTCATTTTTTTCCTGTCAGCGTTTTATCTTGAAAAAGATCATATAAAGGAGGGAGAATGGCATAACAAGAGGCAGTTGACTGAGAATCAGAGGTCACTTTCTCTTTAATGTAGATGCTTCTTTGCTTTACCTCCACTACATATACAGCAATGGGAAAGTGCATGCTAATGGTTGGAACTTCTGTCAAATGAAAGCTTTCTTCCATTATATGTCCTTCATAGGCTGATGCACTTGGCTGCTCCTGGGAAATCCATGAATCATGGTTTCTAAGTTCTTTGTCATGATTTCTATTGTAACTGGCTCTCGGCAGACAATTTCTACCTAATTTATTCAAAGAATGTATCCCCTTTTTCTATTTTTTTCAAATAATCTGCAAAAGCTTGTAATATTCATGAATCTATCCATCTTCATAACTGTTTGACTAATTATTTGTGTGAAAAAAAATTCTTTGGATTGTTTCAATCTGTCTGGTACAGGCATGTTTTATATGTGATAGGTCAAGTCATAAGGCTTTGGCCTTGTCCTCTAATTGGTTTATCTAAACAAGAAGTTCCTGTGCTATTGATGGTACATATGCTTAATTTTCCAGCATTTTTAAGATGGTGGTACATGAACCCAAAAATTTGGGAGCTGCCTATCTAAATTTTATAAGCAAGATGAGATCCTGAAAGGACTTCTATTTTTTTCAAGAAGGATAGAAAAGAGAAAAATCAGGGAATTATCAGAAGATATTAATATATTCTAGAATGTTTGTGTCTTCTTTTTCACAAGAAATATCATTATATTTTGTCATGTGTATCAAAATTTTAAAATAGCCAGATTCCTTCCTGACTGAGAGGAAGAAAAGCATATAAGCCACATTTATTGTCTGTCCAGCAGACTTCACCTCTAAATGTGCATGTATGTGTGTGGTCCTAGTTGTGAAGGCTGTCATCATACCTCAGTGGAAGTCTGTGTGCCAGGCATACTGGGAACAAATCCATGTACTGCTGTGTTAATAATGTTACCTTTTTAGACCTTAACAGTTAGCTGATATTTAGGGTTTTGCATGCTATTTTTGTTAAGAGGAAAAATTAATGATGGAGTTGGTTATGTCTCTAGTGCAATCCTTTTTGTTTATAAAGAGTGTATGCTAAGCCCTATATCCCTGAATACAGTAGGGATCAAATATGAGAAAGCAGTTCCTTTGCAAACAGCCCCGGCCTTCTTTCTAGACAGCAGTGTGCCCTAAAAACCTTCCCTCTTGGTTTTATCTCCTGGTCTCATTGCAGTTGCTTCTCTTGCTGTCCCTTTAGCTTTCTAGCTTCCTCAGTGTCTTTTTTCTCTAGCTTTTTTGTACTTATATGCCTCTCATAAGCAATATTCAGCCCTCTGCATTTGCATTTCCTCCTAGTCTTATATATGCCCTGTACTCCTACTGTCTCAGTTATCCTACCCCCCCAGAAAGGAACTTAACTGCTTCTTGAATAAAGGGCAGCCTAACAGTTTAACAGCCTAACAGCTTCAATAAGCTTCAATAAGTTTTCATTTAACTTCCATCATAATAATAATATTTAAAAATGTCCTTAACATCCTATACTAGTAAAAACAAATCTAATAAAGAAAGAGACCAATCACAACAGAAACTGAAACTTAATGGCTAGGGGCAGACATTCAAAAAGCTTGAGCCTGAATTGATTCAATCTTTGCAGGTTAGATTAACCTTGCTAGGCTAAATCAGTTTTGTAACCAGACAGATATCCCAGAAATGAAGACACATGCCTGCAGTGGCTCAGGTCAGAAGCTGGGGGGTGCTAGAGCAGCCCTCCTTTCCCTTGAACAGGGCTGAGCTGAGGGAGGCATGGCCGGGCCCTAGCAGGACACTGTAATTAGGCAGGGGTCCTGTCCTCTCTCCCCCCAATAACAGAGCATTTATCAGCTGTTTTCAACATTTAACACCCCATCAGAAAACAAAACCTCACTCCGTACAAGCTCTTCTTAAACAGCTTTTTACAAAGGAAAATGCATACCAGCCTCTGGCTTCTTTACTATTCATTTAATCCAGGAAGAGCACTCACCAACTGAAGATGCTTCCTCAGTTTGATGAAGGGTTTTAAACCCAAAAGCTTGCTAAGAATTTTTTTCCAAATATTTAAGTTGGTCTAATAAAAGATATCAGATTTACCCAAAGAACCTTGTCTGCCTTTTCCAAAGGAAGGAATGCAGGGACATCTGAGCTGTTGATTAACTCCAAAAAGCCCGAGGTAGGCATTGTCCTATCTGCCTTACACAGTATTAGCTAGTACACCACATACTGGCTACAGTCTGTGCTGTGGGAGAGAGGAAGAAGGGATCTCTGCTTAAGCAGTGAGGGTGGAGGGGAAGAGGGGGAGGGGCACAGGGAAGCCAGGCAGACCTTGTTGTGCCTGCACATCTGAGCTGTTGATTAACTCCAAAAAGCCCGAGGTAGGCATTGTCCTATCTGCCTTACACAGTATTAGCTAGTACACCACATACTGGCTACAGTCTGTGCTGTGGGAGAGAGGAAGAAGGGATCTCTGCTTAAGCAGTGAGGGTGGAGGGGAAGAGGGGGAGGGGCACAGGGAAGCCAGGCAGACCTTGTTGTGCCTGCAAGTCTCTGATGGAGCTCCAGCCAGGGAGCAGAGGAGAGGAGGAGCTCTGTTGTGAAGCAGAGATCCCAGCCAAGCCCAGAGAGCATGCTGGGATGCTGGGGGTGTTTGGTTTAGCTTAAACCAGCAAAAGATCTGGGACAGACATTGCATAAGCCAGTTTGACCCAAATCAGTTAAGTTTGATACTACATTCAACCAAGTTTATCTTAAACTGATTTCAGCCATTTTCAAACTGGTTTATGTGCACTGAACATGTGGTCTGTTACAGGTTTGAACCAGTTTCTGATCACTTAAACTGGTTTATGTGTAATGTCTGTCCCTAGCCAATGAGTCAGGCTCTTTCATATTAGGCCTCATGAAAATGAATGGGCCAGTCCTAATATGGACGCTACTAGCGTATGTTTATAGCCATTAGGCTATGTGTATCAGTTTAAGATTATTGGTATTGCCAGACTTTTGAATAGAAACTAGATTTTTTTAGGCAAAATGAATAAGGAAACAGGACATCAGCAACTGCAACTTGAGGAAGGGGTAACAATCCAGGTATCATGTGAGACATTTCTCTTAAATTTAGGACAAAATTTGTGGAACCACAAGAGAAAAAGTTAATCTAAGCTTCAGTTTTAGTTGGGTTTTCTGTGTCTGTGACATAGCATGCTGCTGCTAGCAGTGCTACTGCAATGCCAGATTTTCTAACAAATGTGCAAAATATTTGAGAGAAAAGTTTGGAGGGGTTTTTTTTTGTTTCTTTTGTTTACTTTGGAACATTTGCTTAAAGCTCTACAGTACACACATCCCAATACACTGCAGAAAATGATCTGCAATTGTGTGGTTCCAGAACATGGCTTTGTCATATTAGATCGTTCAGTAATCAAACTGTCCATCAGATCAGGCCTCTGCCTCCACGTGTGAACAGAAACAAATGGCAGAGAAAGCTGCCCTATTCCCATTTCCACTTCCACGAGTATATACATAGTTGTGCAATTTTCTCTGTATAGTGTTGGGTATTCCTTTCAAGCTGCATTCACACAGAAGCATCAAGATATGTCATGATTCTATTCCAATGCATAACTAGCTATTTTGTTATTTATCATAAAATTATGGCAGTGAATTTTATATGCTTATAAACTAGACACTTCTATCACTTGTACGGGAAAACATAAAGGATGTTCCTTCATTTATGCATTCTGACACACACTGTGAAAAGACCAGGTAAAATAAATGTCCTTAGAACTGAGAAACTGCTCAGACTTCTCCCTTCCTAAGGTACACATTTTCCCATAGGGAGCAGAGAGATGTGAAGGAGGCAAGATTGAAGGCCAAAGACATGAAATGGTGTGAACAAAACAATTGGGCTAGGGAAA
>NW_005841900.1:3028147-3047692 GCF_000455745.1 Alligator sinensis | reverse complement strand
AGAAATTACGCATAAATTGGTATACGTGATTGGAAACTGGTTCAAAATTGTAACACAACAGAAGTTCAGTGCACATAAACCACCTTCAAAAATGGCCAAAACTGGTTTAAAATAAACCTGGATGGATGTAGTATCAGACTTAACAGATTTAGGTTAAATCAGTTTATTGAACTTTTCCTCTAGATCCCCTCCAGATTTGTTAGCTCACAGTCCCACTGCATCCCAGGATGCTTTGCATCTCCCCCACAAATCCCGCCCTTACAGGGTGGGTGAGCTTACCTTGGCCCACGCTGAATGTCTGTTCACTTGCTTATTGGTTCAATCTACACAGCTTAGACTAACCTGAGAAAATTGAATCAACTTGGCCTCAGATTTTTTGACTGTCTGTACTTGAAGAGCCAGCTAATTAAGGGACAAGGTTAGGATTTCACTATTGTTTTTAGATTTGGGCATTTTTATCTACCTTCTCACCTCAGCAAAGCAAAGAAAGAAAAAAGTCACTCCTGTGTGTCAAATACTCTGGACCCACCCCATAAATCAAACCAGCCAAGTAAAACACAATATAAAAATCCACAGAAATAAAAAATGTACCTGCTCCTCAGTTGAAAATAAAAGTGAAGGAATATCAGACAAGCTTAGGGCACACAGGGGTCAATTTGATCCTTTGCCAAACAGGCTTCCTCTGTGATAAATCAAAGCAGGCAAATAAAACACAATAAAAAACTCAGCAGAAGTACCAAAAAAAAAATTTTTCAGGAGCTCTCACTGACAACTCTTCCCCCATTATTCTTGGTGAGCTGCAAGCCCTGGTAATGGAATGGGGTTGAGACTGACAGCAATCCTTCTATACTTATTCAACTAACATTTCTTCCAGCAGGGAAGATGTGTAACCTATTCTGCCCTGCTTAGCCCACAGCTAGGAAATACCATGTTTGTGTTTTATAAATAAAGTGGTAATATTTTTTTTTTCTTTTAAAAAGGATGTTAAGTGAGGAAAGGATTGGCAAGTTAGAAAGTACAATACACTTCCACTTGATATATACTTACCAGTTCTATTTGTGTTGAAATGAAGACTTTGCAGTGATGTGGTCAGCCTCAGCAGAGCAGCTTTCATGTTTATTAGGATTTTGGTTTGGAGTAGAAAATTCGAGAAGAAGAAAAAATTCTACTCATACAGGGCAAAAAAAGAAGCCATCTCCAAAGGAGGGTAGCATACATGGTAATCAGCATCCTCTGCTTTTGTTAGCTGGGCTCTATCCAGAATGTTTCCTCAGAACTTTAGGGTAATTATGATACTTAGTAACTTAAAATTCACATTTTGGGATGGAAGAAGGCCATATGGCTCATCTAGATTCATCCACTTATCTGTCTAGCTTTCATGCCCTGTAATATTTTTATCCTTGGAGTGCTGTATAACTATTTTTTCAGTATGTTTCTGTTTACAACATCTACAGCTACTTTTGGTATTAGAAGATTGTCCTCTACATAAAGTGAACTGCCTTAGTGCCTGCTCTTTCATTTGTCTAAGTTTGTGCATTCTATAAATTATTCAGAGTAATATTAGTGGATGTAGTCCTGCTATGGTTCATCAGGTCATATTAAGAATCTTAAACAATTAAGCTGAGTGATAAGGTACCAAAGTGAAACAGAAGGAGTAAAATTTACTGTGTAGATTTTCCAAATTGTTCTTATCTATGTGAAGCCAAAGTCCACTTTCAAGATATATTTCTAAAATATAATCATCAATGTAGTTTTGTCCTTAAGAGTCAGAGAGGAAATCTAGCAATATCCCTTGGGAATGCAGTGTTTAAGTGTGTGATTTTCCTGTCATCCATGGTCTTAATGCTCTGAAGATGATTGCAATCAGGAGCTTCATATAGGCAGCCATTTTATATATTATCTTCTCTCTGCTCACTAGCCACACACTTGCAAAGTGTTCCAGGAGTATTTTTGCTGAAGATTTTCCAATCACCTTTTTCTTCCTTTTTACTGGCCTATGTAGAAAATATCTATAATGGAGTACAATTGAGAGATTCTGATTGTCCTTCCATTCAGTTGCCTAGGAAACAGACTTGTGGATATCCAGCTTTTTTCTTCATTTCTGGAGCTGCCATTTACTGTTGATTTCCCCCTATGTCTCCTTTGCTGTATGTGCCACTGAAAAGAAAGGACAGAATAAAGAAGCCTGTTTTGCTGCCTTTTAAAAAAATGGTTGTTTGGAGAACATTAAGGGTTCAAAGAATTACTAAAAATTATCTGACAGGCAATCATACTATTAGCAATATGTGCCATTTAAAAGAACACATATTTTTTTCTTTATTTTTTTCAGTCTATCAGGACAATTGCAGAGGTGAAAGATATTTAAAGTTAGATTCTGAGAAAGAGATTCTGTTCCTGGGCAACTCCATTGTGAAATCAGTGAGATCAGTCAAACCAGGCTTGAAAATGAGTTTAGTCAAACTGAACTATAAAGTTACAGGCATAACTGAGCACAGACTTCAGACCTCTTCCACTAACTCTGATGCCTGCTTATGTGCATTGAGGTGAGAGCACTACAGTGATTGATTTTCGGGGATTCTACATTGTAAGTGGATCTAACTGAAACTCTTTCAAATGGGTTTAAAAAAGGACTCATCCTGTTTTCAGCTCCCTGTTTGTTTTTCTGATGAAATATAGTTAATTTATGCTCAGTACAATTAGACATTTGATCCTAATGGTGTGTACAAACCTATTTTCAGGTATATGTCTTTTTTCTATCAAATTCCATATCTTTATTCTTGCCCTTTGTTCTCTCATTCCTTTATGTGAGTTCCATTTCTATTCTTCCATCTATCACTTCAGCCTTTTTTTCTTGTTTCTTCTTTCTGGCCATTGTTTTTACCCCCTGTCTTGTTCCTTTGTTCTTCTGACCTCTTTTCTTTTTCACAGTATTTTCTCAGTCCCACTTACATTCTTTTTTCTCTCACATTAAGCCCTTCCTACCTGTCCACCTTTCAGAAGGACATCACTCATTTAGTTCCAAAATAACCTCCTTTCTACTCTAATTTGGTGCCACTGGAAATTATTCACATGACTAATAAATTATCATGTAGTGCTGAACAGTTACTGAGTGAGTTATTTGCACTGTAGAAATGAACACCACAGCATTTGATGTTTCTTAATTGCCTCATTTCTTCATGCCCCTCTCTTTAGGCCTTTGTCAAAGGCTGTGTCCCACACTTAGTCCTTGGCATGTTGAGGTCTTCTCAGATACACCAAAATATATGCCCTCAAGCCTTCTCCTACAGTCTCTGATCTCTTTCCCCGACTTGTCTTTTTTCCTTTCATGAGCAGAGACATAGCCATTTCTCTTTTCTTCTTTTACATTGCTTTCTGCATGTCCTTTCACAGTATCTGATGAAGTAAGCTACAGCTCATGAAAGCTTATGCTTTCATATATATCACATGAACTGCTATATATATATAGATACATATAGGGTAAGGTTGCACTTTTTAGGCTAACCAAAGTAGACATATGAGCTACAGCTCATGAAAGCTTGTGAGATATATAGATTTCATGCCTACTTTGTCTACTTATTCACCACAGAATGAACCTGGATACATACTTTGTTTAGACTGGTGTAAATTGCCTTTCTATCAGTGTAAAAAGGAATATATATATTATGCACAGCATGACACTACTGTAGCTTACTAGAATATAGCGTGAAGATACCCAAGGAACAATCTGGTGTAAGACCAGACCTACATAACTTAGAAAACCAATAGAAATTACACCAGTGTTAATATGTCATGAGTTCAGGCATAGTGTGTATGTCAGTCTTTCATTTCCTCCTCCTTGCAGTGCTTCACCCTCATTGTGTGTCAGAGCTTTTCTCTCTCTCCTTCTTCCAGAGTTTCCTTTTTCCTATTTCTGACCATCTACCTCAGGTCCAGCCACATCTGCTGCACTATGCTGACCCCATGCCCATCTATGTGGGAGGTTAAGCACCTAGCCTTATTAAAATGTCCACTGGTTACAGAACAAGGACCAAGCTACCATTCTGGTAGAGAGAAGTGTTAAAAGGACTAGTTTCTGCTCTGTGCGCTGACACTGATTAGCATGGGAAGGTTAATAGTGACAATGGTCTCTTGTTCTTTTTCCTATCCAAGTGCCATTCCCAACCCATCTCAGTTTCTTCCCCCTCCCCCTCTTCCCTCTTCCCATCTGCCATCTACTTTCCCCACTGCAGAAAACAAATAACTCTGATATCACTGCGTTGATGTTAACTACCGCTTGGTGCTGCTCACAGCACCTTCTGCATAGGAAAGGAAGGAATATCCTCTGAGTTCTGGATAAGCGCTTCCCTTGCTTCTGGCAGAAAAGGTTCTTTGGGTAGATGTGATACCTTTTATTAGACCAACTAAATAGTTAAAAAAATGTTCTTTTCAAGCTTTTGGGCACAAACACCCTTCTTCAGGCATAATTCTGCATTGAGAGAGCTATTAGAAGAAAGAGGTTAGAGTCTAAAACTGTAATGGGTCATACAACCTGGTATTCAGGCATGATGGCCTCATTCCTCCTCCCCATATATATGTGAATGTTGAAGGAAACAGGGATGTTGAGGCTGGATATTATTTGCTGTTATTTATGTCATGCCACAGCTGTTGCTTACTGGAAAATGGGGATAGGATAATTAGCCAATAAGAATGCCCTGATAGCCAACTAAGAAATTTTCCTTTTATTTCTTTTATCAGCAATTCCTGCCTTTTAAAAGTGGAAACCTTTTCACTGGCTTCAATGAAATTTTCATTAGGAAAAACTTTTCTTAGGCCAGGCTTAACTTTTTGGTCAAAGCACATGAAAAAAAAATCAAACCTCACTCACCCTGTCCAAGAATATCTAATGCAGACTAATAGAATCATAGAATATTAGGATTAGAAAAGACCTCAGGAGGTCATTTGGTTCAACCCCTTGCACAAAGCAGGACTGTCCCCAAAATAGATCATCCCAGCCAAGACTTTGTCTAACTGGGTCTTAAAAACCTCCAAGGATGGAAATTCTACAGCCTCTCTGAATAGCCTGTTCCAGAGCTTTACTACTCTCCTAAGTGGGTGTTTTTCCTAAAAAATAACCTAAACTTCCTTTGCTTCAACTTGAGACCATAGCTCCCTGTTCTGTCATTTGCCATCACTGAGAGCAGTCTAGCTCCAACCTCTTTGGACCCCCCTGCCTTTCAGGTACTTGAAGGCATCCTCCCTCAACCTTCCCTTCTCCAGACTAAATAAGCCTAGTTCCCTCAACATCTCCTCAGAAACCATGTTCCTAAGCTCCTAACCATTTTCATTGCCCTCCACTGGATTTTCTCCAATTTGTCCACATCTTTTCTATCGTGGGGCCCCCAATACTGGACACAGTACTCCAGATGTGGCCTTACCAGTGCTGAATACATGTGGATAATGACTTCCCTTAATCTCCTGGCAACGCTCCTACTAATGCAGCCAAGTATGCTGTTAGCCTTCTTTGCAACAAGGGCACACTGTTGGTTCATATTCAGCTTCTTGTCCACTGTAACACCCAAGTCCTTTCCTGCAGAGTTACTGCTTAGCCAGTCAGCCCTCAACCTGTCCTAGTGCACAGGATTGTTCTGTCCTAAGTGCAGGACTTTGCACATGTCCTTATTGAACCTCATGAGATTTTTTGGCCCAGTTATCCAATTTGTCAAGGACTCTTTGAATACCTACCCTCCAGCATATCTACTATTCCCCTAAGCTTGGTGTTATCTGCAAGCTTGCTGAGGGTTCAATCCATCCCACCTTTCATGTCATCAGTGAAGATATTGAACAAAACCAGTCCCAGGACAAACCCCTGGGGCACTTCACTTGATACCAACTGACAACTAAACTACTACCCTCTGAGGCTGATGACGCAGCCAGTTTTCTATCCACCTTACAGTCCATTCACCCAGCCCATACTTCCTTAGTTTGATGGCAAGAATGTTGTAGGTGACTGTATCAAATGCCTTGCTAAAGTCAAGGCATATCACATCTTCCCGCATCCACAGAGCCAGTCATCTCATCATAGAATACCTGTGATTTTAAATGTCTAGAAATTTCTTCAGAATCAGTCTCAGCCCAGAAATTTTCTATTTTAATGACATTGATATCACACACCTTTTGAATTGACTTTCAAGGTCAAAAAAAGGAGAATAAAGCTTTAAAAAGTATTAATCAACTTCTTTAGCTTACTTGCAATAATGTTGTGGGGGACTGTATCAAAAACCTTGCTAAAGTCAAGGTATATCATGTCTGCTGCTCTTTCTATATCCACAGAGCCAGTCATCTCATCACAGAAACCAATCTGCTTGGTCAGGCATGACTTTCCCTTGGTGAATCCATGTTGACTGTTTCTAATTACCTTTTTCTTTTCCAAGTGCTTAGAAGTGGATTCCTTGATGACTCGCTCCATGATTGTTCCAGGGACTGAGGTGAGGCTGACCAATTTTTAGTTCTCTGGATCCTCCTTCTTCCCTTTCTTAAAGATGGGCACTATATTTGCTCTTTTCCAGTCATCTAAGACCCCTCCTAATCACCATGAGTTTTCAAAGATCATGACCAGTGGCTCTGCAATCACATCAGCCAAGTCTCTCAGCACCCTCAGTTGCATTGCATTTGGAACCCCTAGACTTGTGCAGTCCAACTTTTCTAAATAGTCCCTAACCTGTTCTTTTGCCACTGTTGGCTACTCACCTCCTTCCCAAACTGCTGCCAGGTGCAGTAGTCTGGGAGCTGAACTTGCCTGTGAAGACTGAGGTGAAAATGGCATCAAGTACTTAATCTTTTTTCTGCATTATCTGTCTCTAGGTTGACTCTCCTGCTTAGTAAAGGACCTACACTTTCCCTGATCTTCCTTTTGTTGCTAACATACATATAAAAACCCTTCATGTTACCCTTCACATCTCTTGCTAGCTGCAATAGAATCCTGGTCATTGGGATATTACCTTAACATGTCATTGTGCAACCTGACTAAAACCAGGGACTTGAATCAGCAGGTCTTATTTCTCAGATAAATTCCCGAAATGTCCTGGTGTTGGTAATTTTGTGGTGGGGTACATTCTTCTTAATTGATTTTCACATTGGAATGTGAAAATTTCCCATTGGATGGGAACCTGACCTGACCAGCTTGACCAACCTGATTGCCTTCTATGATGAGGTGACTGGCTCTGTGGATGTGGGGAGACTGGTGGGTGTGGTATACCTTGATTTAAGCAAGGCTTTTGATACAGTCTCCCACAGCATTCTTTCAGGCAAGCTAAAGAAATATGGGCTGGATGAATGGATTGTAAGGTGGATAGAAAACTGGCTGTAGCATTGGGTTCATAGAGTAGGAATCAATGGCATATCTAGTTGGCACCCGGTATCAAGTAGAGTGTCCCAGGGGTTGGCCCTGGGGCTGGTTTTGGTCAATGTCTTCATCGATGACCTGGAAGGCATAGAGTACACCTCTAGCAAGTTTGCAGATGACACCAACCTGAGGGGAGTAGTAGATATGCTGAGGGTAGGGCTAGGAATCAGAGTGACTTAGACAAATCAGAGGGTTGGTCCAAAAGAAATCTCATGGGGTTCAACAAGGACAAGTGTAAAGTCCTGAACTTAGAACAGACCAATCCCATGCACTGGTAAAGGCTGGGGGCTGACTGGCTGGGCAGCAGCTCTGCAGAAAAGGACCTGGGTGTTATAGTGGACAAGAATCTTAATATGAGCCAACAGTGTGTCCTTGTTGCAAAGAAGGCTAATGGCGTACTGGGCTGCATTAGTAGGTGTGTTGCCAGTAGGCAAAGGAAGTGATTATTCCTCTGTATTCACTGGTGAGGCCACATCTAGAGTACTGTGTTCAATTTTGGGTACCACACTACAGAAAGGATGTGAACAAATTGGAAAGAGTCCAGTAGAGGGCAGTGAAAAATGGATAGGGGGTTGGGGGAAATGACTTATGAGGAAACACTAAGGGAACTGGGCTTATTTAGTCTAGAGAACAGGAGACAGGGGGGTTCAAAAGAGCTAGACTGTCCTCAGTGGTTGCAGATGACTGAACAAGGAGCAATGGTCTCAAGTTGAAACAAAGGAAGTTTAGGTTAGATATTATAAAGAAGTTTCTCACTAGTAGGGTAGTAAAACACTGGAGCAGGTTACCCAGAAAGGTAATGGAAGCTCCATCCTTGGAGATTTTCAAAACCCGGCTAGACAAAGCTTTGGCAGGGATGATCTAGTTGGGGATGGTCCTGCTTTGGGCAGGGAGTTGGACTACATGACCTCCTGAGTTCCCTTTCAACCCTAACTTTCTATGATTCTATGTGAAAAGTATGTCCTATCCAACTCGATAGGTAGTCCCTGTAAGTCTTCTTAGACATGAAAGGCAGGTTCCAGAGATGACTCTTCCAGTATCTTAGTTTCCTAGCTCCTCTTCCCTAGTACACTCCTGAATTCTCTCTGGTCCTGAGTTAGTAACCTAGGGGTGTGTCTACACATGCAATTAATGCTATTTGGCTTTACTGTGTAGTAAATTTACATATTTACTACACATATGCAGGTACACTAATTTACTGCATAATAAATACCTGCACTTGTAGACAGTGGTGCATTACTGTGCAGTAGATTAGTCTACTGCACAGTAAAGTGTCTCATGTAAACAAGGCCTAGGGCCAGCGAATTGTGGACAGGCCATATGTGGGCTTTCAGGAGGGCAGAGAAAGGAAACTTCCAGCAGATGTACTGGGAAGCAGATTAAAGTTCCATTGCCCTATGTTGGTTTAGTTCAAGTCTGGATGGGAAAAGCCACAGGAAAATATTTTTAGTAATACAATTAAGTCTCTTGCTATATATGTGCTATAATAATGATAATTAGAGAAACTCTCTGTTTTCCATTTCTTCTTGGTTTGGAAAGAACTAGAAGGCCAACTCAGAAGCAAAATGACTGCCTTGTAAATGAAGGCATCTTTCTATTAGTCTCTGCCTATCTGGGCTGACCACAACAAACAGAATATATATAATAAAGTGGTGCCCCCTTAAATAAGCTAGTGGGACTGACATTTTAAGAGATGACTGTTTTCTTTTACCAAACTAAAATATTATTGGCAGCTACCAGAGTGACTTGGAAGCCAAGTTAGGAAAAGAATAGGACTATTATTATCTGAACAGGCCTGAACTTGAAAAGGAATTCAACAATACCTTAAAACCCTAAGACTACTAAATGCTCAGGGCTAGGATATGTACATGGCTGCAAGGGCTTTGGGGGAGAGACCCCAATAAAATGACAATACCGGAGAAACTTGAGCTGAATGTAATTCTTGCTCCTGCTCTGCCTGTCCTTACCTTAGGGAGCAAGATGCAGCAGAAGACATGAAGCAGATTATAATACTGGTTGGTACAGACTGCGATATGTGCTATGACCCTGCCTTACTCCAACTGTGCACACTCCACTTTAAATATTTAATCCAGGACTGTTTAACTGGGAATGAACAGGCTGCATGCATTCTGTGACGGCCTAACACCAGGCTCACAAGTTCCTGTCCAGCTACTGTCCCTCCCACCATTGCTACTGCTACTGCTGGGGTCTCCAGACTCCCTTTTCCTCTTCCAGCTTCCTCTTCCTGCCCCATCCAGGGGGAACAGCGCGGTGTAGTGGGAGGGGACGTCTGAAGCCCACTGGCCAGTATGTATGTGGTGGTGCAAGGGCCCACATGGCATGAGGCCTGGGAGCGTGCAACCCAGCTGGAGGACAGCCCCCATAATATCAGAAGCTCAACAGCCTTGATTTAGGCCCTGTCTGTACTGCCTCTGTATGGTCCTGCATGTCCTCCAAAAAATAGACTTGAAACAAAGAGCCTGATCAGAGGTGTTGCATCTTTTTCAATGCCCAGGGGTGGGGAATGAGGAATTATACTGACTGAGGGGGAAAGGGGTGGAGAGGAAGAGGCATCTTTCCTGCCCAGGCTCTCCTCAATTGAGTGGCAGCTGTTACTGCTGCTGCCTTAACAGCATAGGCTGGGCTCCTGCCTCTGAGGGGGACACAGCAGCTTCAGGGCCCTTCATGGAGTCCTGTTCATCCCTCCACCTCTGGGGGCAGAGCTGGCCCTCCCATGGCAAACCCCTCCAGGGAGAAGGGGCATCATTCTATGCCATTGCCCCCCGACCAGATACACTGCTAGGCCTGGTGCTGCCTTTGCCTGACTGCACCTGCCCAGGTTCCTGCCTGCTATGAGAGGACTCCTAGCAGGGAGGGGGCCATACTGATGCCACCAGGCCTGAGGCTGGTGCCCCTCTTGTCCTGCCCTATTTATGCTACTGAGCCTGATAGAGGCACTGATCACTTTGGTTGGGGACACTTTAAGTGGGCCACACTGGCTAAAATTTCTAGCTGGGGACAGAATGGCAGCCCTTTCTAGTGGCAGTCTTAGATTCACAATAGGGGTTATATAGAAATGGCTTAAATATCTAAAGCAGAGGCAGGGCAGACAAGCCCTTTGTGCCCATGGATCTGTAATAGGCAGCAGCACCTTTGCTCCTTCATACTTAGAGGAATTGGAAGTAATAGGTGAGAGAGATTCCAGTCCCTAACTATCCCATATGATGCATCTGTTCAAGCCTAGGCATAATAAAGCCTTCATTATTTCACTCTAAATAGACTCTGTTTTTAAAAATAAAAAATAAGGCATCTTAGAAATAAATAAGCAGGGTGGAGAATGGTGGTTCACAGTGTGTGTGGAGGTTTGACACCTATGCATTGTATAAGCTCTATCTGAAATAATGACCTATTTTCTAGTGAAAATCTCAAAAAGGTAGGAAGAAAAATTTATGATAAAGGGAGATAATGTGGAAGACTAATACAAAACACACCAAGTAACTACACTCTTCTCTTTGAGGAATGCATTAGGGACTAATTTCTCCTCTTAGAAGGCTCAGGGGATCTGGATCAGCTTTTTGAATGAGCCTGAGTAGATGAATATTTTGTTTCTGTTGTCCTTGCTTTATATAGGGGTTTTTTTTTTGTTAAACCTTTGTCCTCTCTTGCTGATATGTAATAGCTGAGGTGTTTCAAAATAAATGTTTAGACCTTCCTCTGTTTCTCCATTATGAGAGTGAATTTATTCCAGACCAGAGGTATAACTGGGTGCTTGAGTGCTCTGGGAGGCAGTTACATACAGGGCAATATCAGTGGCTGCACTGCTGTGGGTACAGCAGTAGTTTTGCAGGCAATGCAGCTGCTGCTCTTTTTGAGTGTTGAAACTGTGCTTCAGGCAGTGAGGAATGTAAGGGGAACAGTGATGGTGAGCAAGTTGAAGTATGACTGCACCTTAGTGAGGAGGGCACTTCTTTGAGAGAATGGGAATTTTGGCTTCCACTCTCTGTTCCTATTGCTAGTTAATAATTTTATCCAAGGACAGTCCAATACAAAATACAATAGCAATTCCAGGAACCAGAGACTGGAACCCAGGACTCCCTTGCAAGGGAATTATTTCTGCCTTGGCAAGGTTCCCTCTTGTTCATGTCTCGGTCCCATGATACTTGCATTCTTTTCTGCTAAGTGGCCCAGCTTCACTTAGGAGGGGAAGAGACTGCCATTCAATGGCAGCTGTTAGGACTTTCTCCTGAAAAATGTGGATTTAAATAATTTCAGGCCTAAAATCCAAGTTTTCCACATCCCGGTTAAGTGTTCTAAGTGCTAAGCTATCATGCAAAATGTGGGCTAGGAGGGTGCCTACATGTCTCTATTTAAAGAAAAGGAATTTTTTGTGTGAATTTCACTCTTGGAGTCAGTCACCTAACTTTTAGGTGTGGGGATCCTGAATACCGGAAATATGATTAAATGGAGGCTGGATATAGACTACCTTCTGTTGCCTTTGTCTTAAATTGTAAGAAGGGAAATGTAGGTTAGATATTAGGAAGAACTTCTTTAGTCTGAGGGTGGTTAAATATTGAAACAAGCTTCCCAGAAGGCTTTGGAATCTCCATCCCTGGAAATTTTCCAAAGCAGGTTAGACAGACACTTAATTGGGATGATTTAGTCAGGGACAATCCTGCCTTGAGCAGGGGGTTGGACTACATAACCTCCTGAGGTCCTTTCCAACCCTGCTATTCTATGAATATCCCTATGCTTAGTTGCCTTTATGAATCTCACCCTAGTGTACTATTAAATGCAAGGGTGGCAGAATTAGGCTGTGTATAAGTAATATGAGCAGGGTTGTCTAATGCCTTTCTTACTAAAACGATCCTTGTTACTATATATATTTATAAATGAGTTTACATGTAGGTTTTTTGATCAGCCTGAGGATATTTTATGGGTTTATTCACAGGTTTATGAGCTTTGAAATGAGTCTAAATTAGTTTAGCAGCATTGGAGAAAGTTGGTAATGGACTGTCTTTCCTTATTTTGGTGGGGGTGGAAAGAATTATTTCCTCAATGTAGATTTAATTCCTTGTTATTTTAGGATTTTTTTTTCTTAACATGTGATTAAAAAATACAAGGGCAAAAGGAAAAGGGATCATGTTTCCAGTTCATTTTAGTGCCCCAGATGGATCTTCCATTATTAATACAGAGTGAAATGCTGTTTGAAAATAAGCAGCACTTTTATCCTGGAATAATTATCACAGTTTACCAATTTCCTTTCATGTTATCTTTACTTAAAAGGCACATTTTCAAAGAGGGGCATTTGTGTGTGGGGCAAAGGTAGGTATGAAAATCCCTTTATTTATTAATGGGATTTGCTCATATACTTCCTGCACACAAGTAAAATAAATACAAGGATCAGAAACTACTGAGCACAATTTTTTGGTTTTTGTTGTTGGGGTTTTTTTTGGGGGGGGGGGGGGGGGGGGGGGAGAAAAAACTCTATTATTTCCAAAAGGCTTCACAGCCATAGCATTAAATTTAGGTTTCATTATAATTAGAGCTGCTTGCACTTTATTAACACAATGCTTTGTAATTTGTATATTCTTGTCTTTAGACAATTATGGTTATTTCTCCCCTCTTTCATAGTTTCCTAGGAGATTATTAAAACACACAGTTGAGCCCTAATAATAATGAACCATGTATTCCAGACATCTAAACACACATGTCAGGCCCACAAGGGAAATAAATCACATTTTAGTATTAATTGTCAAGCAGCCTACTATTCTGTCATTGTGGGCATATCTATAGACAGTATAGTGTCTGTTAGAGTCCTATCGGCATTGAAGCTCCAGCTGACAAGTTCAGAAATACAGCTGACACTCTGCATATGCTAATCATATCTGTGAATGGAAAAACAAAGCTATTGTGCTTTACGCAAAGACACTTATGGAGCTGTGGTAGACAGCTGAACTTAAGAACTACTGTAGCCAGCCTTGAACGTCAGCCCTTAAAGGGAATCATCCTCAATCCATTCCATAAGTTCACAGCAACTTTGAAATACTTTTGCTTGAGACTATTTAGTTGCTACAGCCCTCTAAGAAGTCTCCATTCGCTACAGCAGTTTCAATGCAGAATGTTCTTTTTTTAATTGAATATCTTGGGGAAAATATCCTTGTAAGAAATAATGTGTTTTTTTTAAGATTCTAGGCTTGTCACTTAATTTCTTATTTCAAGCTAGTCACTTTATTTCTTTTTATAGGAAAGTTATGTTTTTGTGATAAAAAGGTGCAAGGCATTCTACCACAACAGTTTTGCAGCTAACATGGACACAGGACTTGTGCACACATTATTTTTTAGCACTACATATTCCTTTTTAATGCTAGAAAATGTAACTGTGCTCACATTTACTCCATTTGTAGTGCCACAGAAATGGGGCATTTGCCTCAAAAATGGCAGATTTGCCACAAAAAAATCCTCTTTCCAAGAGTAACTTCCCTGTACCTCTGAGTTTTTTTAGCACTGCATGTAATGTACAGAAGTTACACGTGTGGGACCTCCAGCATCCCACAAACTTCTGCTTTTCTTCCCCACTCCAAGGGGGTGGAAGAGAGAGAGGGAGCTCCCTGATAGCCTATGGCTACTTCCCTGATAGCCTGCTCAACTCGTGAGCTGTCAGGAAGGCCTGTTGAAACCCTACTCCCATTGTAGATCTCAGAGCATCAGGTCTTGCTGGAATGTGGAAATGGTCACAGTGGTACCACAGGGGAGCATGCAGCCCCATCAACTGTCGGCAAGTACTTATAGGGCTACCAGCATAATAACCAATGTATGTCAGGGTTCCTTCCTCAGTGGCACTGGGTTTTAGCTACAGCAAAGGCTGGGGACTTTAACCTGTGTAGGCCGGTGCTCCTCCTGGGACCAAAGCCTGAGGTTCCTGGCTAGAAGGTCTTGCCCCCCCACTTAGGGTCAGACCAATCACCATATTTGGAATCAAGAAGGAAGTTTACCCCATAGTTAGACTGGTATGGACTATGGGGTTGGGGAAGGGGTTGCCTTTTCTGTAGTGGGAGCATGGCCCTCTACCTGGGATTTCTTGAGCATTTATTCACATTTCATAGAAGCAGAATGTTGTCTTCTGTGTTTCCCTTGCTTTACCTGTGGCAGGGTTGCTAGGTCTGTGTTGTGTCAGGGATGATGGTAGTCTTATGTAGGGTTTAGGTTATGGTTTGTAATGCAGTGGTTTGGATAGGGATGATCCTATCCTAGCCTCAGGTAGGGGGGTAGACTAGTTGACCTCTGGTGGTCTCCTAGAGTCTTACTTCTCTATGATTGGGTGGGAAGACTACCAGGTCCACAGTTACCACCATATAGGCCTTAGAAGCAACCCCATCAGCCACCACCACTGCAGGAGCTGATGCCAGTTGAAGACAACTGCAGTATAGATGGAGTGACCATATTATTTTTAGGGAAATCCAGTACAGAGGTAAAGAAATCTGGGATGGGGGGTGCCATGTACATACACACACACCTGCAGGGGTCTGTAAAAGGGAGCCTATGGCTACTGTTACTTTGAGGGGAAAACAGCAGGAAACAGTTCTCAGGCAGCCTAATAAAGGTGACCTGTAAGTGACTAGGCAGCCAAGGTGCCTATTCCTGTGCTAGGTGCATGGCAATAGTATGATAGGACAGAGTCTATTGAACCAATAGAGCCACTGTGATAAGAGTCAGGGTAGCAACATCAAGTTGTTCATTAGAATGGAAGGGACAGCTGGTCCAGGGCTAGCAAGCCACTTGATTGGAAGTGGGCAGGACTTGAGTATAAGACAGGGCCTGATCCAGGACAGTCAGTCTGGCTCTGCAAGCTGCAGGGGAAGGAGATCCAGTGCAGAGAGATTAAAAGGGTACTGCCTGTCTGACTGAAGAGGTCCTGAGAACTGCAAACTAGAAGTTTGGAAACTAGGAAGTAGGGCCCAGTATGGGGGAGAGCGTGGTGGTTCAGCCAGAGTACTGATGTTTATGTGTGGACCCAGTGCGGGGATAATTTTCTGTTATATCCAGAGGATTTTTGCATTGTGTTGTGGTTTACACTGGTGGTTTGTGGAAGAGGCTAAAGGGAGGTAAGGAGGTCTCATTAGTGTCCAAGGGGCACGTGATTAACTTGAGACCTACCACAGGTCAGGCTTAAGGCACTGGCTGGGCTAGAGGGCCCAGAGCCCTAGCAGGGCAGAGGCAAGGGTCAGGGAGCCCAGAATTGCTTTAGAGGGGCAAGAACCAGGGACAGGGACACAAAGCCCACAAGGCACAGAGACAGGGCTAGATACCCCACAGTCCAGGGTGGGGCTGAGACTGGGGCCAGGGGCCCATAGTCCAAGATGAGTAGAGATGCTTGTGAAAGGCAAAGCAAGGGTCAGGGCCCCAGAGATAGAGGCAAGGGGCAGAGACCCCAGTAGCCTGAATTGACTAGGCTGGGACCAAGGAGCCTGGCCCAGCATGTTGGGCCTATATGGCAAGGGGCCAGCTAGAGGAAAGGAGTGGAAGCCAGGAAGGCCAAAGCCCTGACAAGTGGGTGAAAACCTGGAGTGGCCAGACATTTAGTTGAGGGCACAGTGCCCCACCTAAGTCTGCATCAGTAACACCTGTGAGGCAAGGGGTTAGGTGTAACAGAGGTTCAGAGGTCATGATTTGCCCATAAGGCATCAGGTGCCCTGGGGGCACGTATAGGTCAGGAGGGCCCACCTATGGTGAAGGCCGGTTTGGGATCAGGAGGGTCCGAGAGGGATCTGCTGACAGAAGGACAGTGCAGGGCTCACTCTAGTTCTCTGGGGAAGCCTCCCTATCAGGGCCAGCCCATCCTATCCTGTGGAACCTGTGACTACAGGGGACCCTGCAGCCAAGGGGCCATGCCCTGCTCATCCTCTGCCTCCCATGCCATGTTTAAAGGGCTCAATGCAGGCAGCAAGCCCCTTCCCGGCCAAGTGGGGGAGGAGTTCCAGGCACCGCTACTGCCCCGGTCCTGGGGAGGGAACCCAGGCATCCCTAGCACATGCTGCTCCAACCCTGTGCCCCCCGCAGCACAGGAACCCAGGCATCCCCAGCACATGCTGCCCCAACCCTGTGCCCCCCGCAGCACAGCACAGCCCTGACTATTTTATTTCAGTCAGTTTATACCACAATTAACTGCAATTTTGATTTTTAGATGGATCAGAGAGCCCCAAAATTATATCTTGCAGGGGAGCCCCCAAAATTGTCAGCCGGCCCTGCTTCCTCTCCAAAGATAAAGAACATCAAGGCATGACAGGCAGGAAAAATGGGAGGATAATCTACAGCCAGAGTGGAGTAGGAGCCAGGTTACCACCAGGGGCATAATGGCTGCCCCTGGGGCACTGGTCTTGTTACAAAATCCCAAAGCACTTTGCAAACCATGTATGCAGGAAGGAGTTGCTGGCACTGCAGGGAGTGTGTCTGTGTGCCTGGGCTGTGTCCAGAAAGTAGTGCACAATGCAGCTGCCCAGGGCTTAGCCTCTCTCCTGTGGATGGCACAGAGCAGATGGCAGGGAACTCACCCCACGGCGGTAAGCATCTCAGTGGTGCACCAGTAGGCAGAGAGCAATAGAACAGGGCTAGGGGTGTGGGGGGTAACGGGAGCCCTCTGGAGGGACTGAGCCTGGTGCAGCTCCATGGGCCACTCTGGTCCTGGGCTATGCTTGCAGCATCCAGCCACAGGAGCATGTGGCACTGCTGCATCCATGGCTTTGGGGCTGGCCTGAGGTGACATGAGAGGTGAGGCAGGGAGGAGAAAGCTTGACACTCAGCTGTGATGTGATTGATCATGTGGGACCCGCCCAGGACCCAGCCTGACCATGGGCTGTGCAGAGCTGCCCCAAGGAATGGGCAGCTGCTGTAGCCTAGGGCCACTTGGCTCAGTGGCACCCTCCAGGATGCTGGGGTATCCAAGGCTGGGGCTGTCCTGGGATGTGCTGCATGGGGTGGGAGCGGCTGGTGTGCTACAGACTCAGGGGCCCCCCAACCAGCTATTCCAAGGGTAGCTCTGGCATTACTCAGCACAGGAGATGGAGCCATAGCCAGAGCCTGAGCTGGCATGGGAGGTGACTGAGCCTGGGAAAGGGCTGGCAGGGGATGCTAACACCTGGGGAGGGCAGAAGCTGCCATACACTAAGGCTTGTCACACATACAAACATCCCCAACTCACTCACCCCCCCCCACCTATGCCTTCACATTTCCTTCCCCACATGGATGCACACACATGCACATACACAGCCTCAACTCTACAGCTCCCAGGACCCCTGATGGCAGAGCAGGACAGAACAGTACAGGCAGTCCTCAACTTACAACGTTTCAAGTTACAACATTTTGCACTTACAACGTTTATAAATTAACACCGTTTCAACTTTATGTTGTCAGTTTCAACTAACAATGTTTAATCCGATGCAACACCATGCCAGCGAACAAGTTTGCTGTGTTGCTCATCTCCCTGGAGAACATCTGTCCAAACTTCCTTGGACGCTTTCTTTAAGAAAGCAGATGAGACTCCAGAAAAACCTGCAGCCAAGACTCCTGACAAGACTCCGGCCAAGAACCTTTCAAAAAGTCCAACCAAGAGCCTTTCAAAAAGTCCAGCAAAGTCACCTCAAAGAAGTCCTTCCAAATCAGTATGATTGCTATTTACAATATAAATACATTAATGTAGCTATATTACTCATCTATAATTGATCGAATACAAAATTCTGGAGTATTTTTAGTGAAAATAGGTTATCGGGCCTTGGTTCAGGAACCAATCCCCCATTTATAACATTGTTTCTTATGAGAAAATTGGCTCTGAGTTACAACGTTTCGACTTAAGACGCAGTTTTCAGGAACCAACTGTGTCGTAAGTCCGAGGACTGCCTGTATAGCATGGAGCGCTGCAGCCAGGCTCCATCCACTGCATGCAGTGGGTGGACCTGGCTGGGAGTCGCCCCTGCGTAGTGCCCCTGGACTCCACCAGCCCATGCTGCATGGCCACCTGGCACCTCCCTCCTGCCGCTGGCAGCTGCCTAGGGCTGCCACATGCAGCCTAGCCCTCAGCAGAAAATGCAGTGGTAGGGCATGAGGCTGCTGATGATAGACAGCCACTCTAATTCACCCTGCACAGGTGCCCGAGCCCTGTCCCCAGCCTCCTCCCACTCCCGGTTTGTCCCACCCTGGCTGATCCCTGCCCCAGTCATGAGGAGTGGTGCTCAGCCCAGCCCGCCCCTTCAGCCTCCAGCTGGTGCTCAGGAATAGCCAGCCTGGGCATATGTGAGCACAGTAGCGACAAACTGGGACTTTTGCTTCATTTTTCACCAATCAGTTGGGATGCAGGAAGAGGTCATAAAATCCAGGACTATCCTGGCCAAACCGGGATGTTACCTGCTACTTAAGGTAACTTAGGGTATGGTTACCCTAGGTAAGAGGCATCCTGTTTGACTCAGCTGCCTCACTGACTGGTTTCTGTGGATGCAGGGAGAACAAAGGAGGAAGCCCCTATCACACTGTCCTGGCTGGAGAGCGTGACTCCCACTACAGCCAGGGGCTATGCATGTATGTACATCCCCATAACACTTCTATACCTGGAACAGAAATTCCAAATCTAAAAATGATCTAGGTTTTACAGCTCAGTATTAGTTCAGAACCCCATATCTGACAGTTTGGGTTTGGATATGAATCCAGATTTAAATGTTATAAGTTGGATCTTTCTCATCCCTGTTTTTCATACCAGTCCTATTATCTCCTGTACCTCATTATACTGTGTTTGCACTATGTGTGATATTATCCGCATATACTACCTGCTAGCTTAAATACCTTTTCTCTCCTAATTCAGCACTTCTGTCACTGGGCGTTACTATTTTGCCTTAAGTTTTATTAGACATAACATTCCAATACAGCAGATAGTCAAAGAGAGTTCATAAGGCCCTTAAATCAGTAGACCTTCAGAAAAGTATAAGTAATGCACAATTGCAGACTGTCTGAAAAAGTTATTAAAGCTTTTCATTTCCTGAAGAAAAGCTTTAAATAAAAATAGACAATGTGAAACTAACATTGTTAGTTAAATGTTAATGTTTTACTTAAACTACCTTGAGCCAAGAGAATTAGCCAAACATCCAGTTTCTGACTTCTGCACATCACCATGCTGCACCCTA
>NW_005841900.1:3005870-3028137 GCF_000455745.1 Alligator sinensis | reverse complement strand
TAGGGAACAATACCAAGAACAAACTCTGCAATTGGCTAGACTTCGAAGGTGCTTGACAGAAATGGTCTCTATGGCTGTGTGTAGACAACATGAGGGGCATGTGTGCACGAAACTGTAAAGTGGGTTAAATGCTTTTGCACCACTTCAATGGTGTTGGTGTTTGCACGCATCAGTGGTGTATTGCGCAGAAATTCCAGCTGCTGTAGTGAATTCAGCAGCATAATGCACCTTAAATGACTTGGGGAGCAGCAAACTAAAACTCCTCTGATGAGTTTTAATTTGCTGCCCTACAGCCACAGAGCGAAGCACTGGGCTCCGTGGTGCTCAGGGGCTCTGCAGGAAGCCCTGCAGGCAGCTGGCAGCAGTCTGGGAAGGCAGGTTCCCCCCGAGAATAAAAAACAAAAACGGGAACTTGACCTTCCCCAGTACCCACCCAGGAGCCTGCCTTCCTGAGCTACGCGGAGGCCCGGTGTTTCCCTCTGTGGCTGCAATGCCCCTGGGGACTGCCCAAGCCGGGTGCCTGCAGGTAGGTGCTGGTGCTGCAGAGGGAAACACCAGCCCCCCCCTGCAGCCCAGGGACCGCTCCACTCACTAGCAGCTCACCCTCCCCTCCCCTCCCCACCACTGGGGAGGCAGGTAAATGCACGGGTGTTTTTACTTGGGTGTGTTTACAACACAGGGGTTTACTTGGCCCTAAAGGGGTGTTTTTAAAAACCCACCACTTCAGTTTAGGGTCCCTGTTTCATCTGCATACACCCACTATTACAGTTTCATTGGGTCACTATATGCCTCCTGGATTTACCATTGCACTGGATTTTGACAGAAGTGTTTTCCATCAAAAAACATAGTTCTGTTGTAATGAGAATGCTTCATGGAACTGTGGATATTATGCTGAAATGTCATTTAGGAGAAACATGAGGAAAATTCTTTGGTGATAAATGATATTTCGCTTCAGTGATGCTTATTTTATATTAAAATACAATCCTACATAAAAACAAAGTATAAACAAATGTTATGTGCCTAAATTAAACCTTTTGAGTGATCCATACATTTTTAACATTTTCTTTCATA
The DNA here is from genome assembly GCF_000455745.1 of Alligator sinensis. Lineage (NCBI taxonomy): Eukaryota > Metazoa > Chordata > Crocodylia > Alligatoridae > Alligator > Alligator sinensis. Next base: position 3,027,066 of record NW_005841900.1, on the reverse strand, counting down.
GATCGTTCTGAAACACAAATTCAGAATGATCCATGAAAGAAAATTTAGCTTCTGGACCTTTGCAAAAGACCTGATTATCTTGATCAAGACAAGAGTGCAGAGAATGAAATGAGCAGGCTGTATCGTGAGAACTAATGAGAGAAGGCATGAAGCAGATTTCGGAAGTGGAGGTGGAGAGTATCAGATCTCAAGGTAGACTGAGGCAAGGATGGGAAGATAGGTGGAAATTGGAAGGAGATTGTGCAAAATAGGAGGAGATGGAAAGCTGTAGTTAAGGTGGTTATGGGCCCCTGAGGCCTGTGAGACCCAAGAAAAAGAAAAAGAGAGAAAGTGAAAGATTATTCTGAAATTCAAGGGGGTCGTTCCAAATCAGAATAAACACTAATATTGAAATCTATAGATCCTCTCTCCAGCTCTAGTTTTTTGTTTTAAGTTTTGTCTTATACTTTGAAGGGTTTTGATACTATTCCTTACATAGCAATTTCAGCAAATCTCAACTTTATAGTTGTTAAAACTGAGGCACAGAGAAGTGACACGACTTGCTTGTTTTCACTCAACCTACCAGTAGCTGAGACAGAAGGAGAACCCAGATCTCTGGAGTCATAGCCCAGTACTTTACTAGAATCTGAGTTATTGAAGAGCACAGAGATCAAATCACTAGCATCCACTGGGAACGTCTACATGTGCAGTAATGTGCTGTAGGTACTGCACATTAAGTTTAATACCTATAAGAAGAGGTGCTAACTGAAAGTGCAGTAACTGGCGCACACCTTTTTAGTGACACTAATGTGCAGTAGACTAATTCTACTGTGCATTAGTGCAATAGTATGGCTTTTGCTGTGATATGCTAATGCACAGCAGAATTAATCTACTGTGCATTTAGCATCTCATGAAGGTGCACCCACTGACTGATACCAAGAAAAGTGTAATGAGCCAGAAAAATGCAGTTACAGCATAGCCTGAAGAAGTGTTTTATAAAAGAATGCTGGGCACATCTACATGAGATGCTATGTTGCTTTAGTGATGAATTACATCGCCTTAGCTCATCACTATGGTGACGTAGCATCTAAAAATAACCAGGCGCCGCCAGTACTGGGCAGTACCGGTACATACTGTGCAGTCATTTAGTACTTGCTTTAAGCAAGTTGACAGTTTTTAAAGGTAAATAAATAAGAAGTGGTGGTTACAGAGAAGGAAATACTCAGTGGGCATGTCTACATGAGCCCCTGACTGCGCATTTGCTACTGCACAGTCATTTAGTACTAAAAGCAAGGACTAAACGCTGAAGCAAGTACTAAATGACTGCACAGTACCAAATGTGCAATCAGGGGCACGTGTAGATGTGCCCACTGAGTATTTCCTTCCATCTAACCACCACTTCTTATTGATTTACTTTTTCAAATATCAAGCACACAAAAGTGGATCAAAGAGCAGTCTCCCCCCTTCCATTCATTGTGGATTGCACAGGAAGAGTAACCTGCCATTTGCTGTGAAAGACTTAAAAAGAGAGTCAGCTAAGAGGTGTGAATCAGATGTCCATACTCACTGACATTTCCAGAAAGCACCATAAGTGTAAGTTATGCATCACGAAACTTGGCCAGTGCTGTAGAACATGACACTTTTGTACTCCATTAATTCACACACCTCATAACTGGCACTCATGAAATGGCAGACTTATTCCAAGCTTCAGCAGGCATGCAGTGATTTAATAGCATAGTAAGGTGTTGAGGACTCATCTTACTCAGGTTTTTTGCTTTAACTTGAGTCCTACCGAGCATTCATTAGTATATTAAAGAAGCTTTATAATAAAAAAAAAGTGAACTACAGTTGTCAGACAGATAAACAAAACAAGTTGTACCTGAGCATAAGGTGCCAGGCATAATATAAGAACCTGACTGAAATAGCCTAGAACAGGATGATGTGTTAAATTAGCTTGGCTTTTTCACTATGGCTGTTCAAAATGATACAATTTGCGACAGCTATGCCAGCTCCCAATGGAAACAGCAATAACTACTCTTGTCATTCACTGTATAGTGGCCCAGTCATGGCCCATCAACCCATTGTCCCAAGTGCTGTAACCACAGTAGAAACAATGGCCCCTGCACCAAAGTGTGGTTCTACTGTATGGGTATGAGTGTGGCCACAACTCTATAAAGTAAGGAAAATTTGTCTTTGCTTTAGAAATTATTTCCTTCCAGCCCAGTAATAGCTAACATAAGAAATATAAAATTACACTTAAAAAAAAATAATCAAGGAGCAATTTTTTTTATTCCAGCATAAGCTTTTTCCCTTCCCTTGCTTTCTGTCTCAGGCAAGCTATGCTGCAAGACAGAACATTTCACATAGCTACAGTAGGGATGTGTAGAGAAGAGAAGTGTTACTGATGCTCCTTAAAAATGGTGTTTAGATACATATCTTACTCTATCTCAGTTTAACACTTGATAAAAGTGGACATCTGTGAACAAAAATGCTAGGCAGGCAGGGCATCTTCACAAGCCTAATTCATTCCAAACCACAGAGGAAAAGAAAGATTGTAACAAATTCAGCTGCATGTGCTTCTCTATCAGAAGTAAGCAACATTTTTTCACAAATGTATGTTGATTTTGTTTTGGGGAAGGGGAACATTAAAATCACCCCCCCATGTAAACAATGTTTTAAAAATGTTTTGATTTTAAATGTTAAAATACCTTTCCTTGGTTTTATTTTTAGAAATGTCCTTTCATTTTCCAGGTTTTTAAAAATAAAATATCCAATTATTAAAATTAAAATCTTTGAAAGGTTTCAAAATCAAAATTAACTATTACATTTAATGTCAAATGAAATATTTCATTTCAACAAAATCAAAACAATCTTTTGTTTTTATATTCAGGACACATTTTTTCACCTTTCTGAGTTTGCAAATTAAAAAAAAAACAGTTTCAAGTCAGCACAATTTTTGTTCAGAATGTTTAGTATTGCTGAGGGTGGGGGGGAATGTTATTTGCTCAGCTCCTTTCTCTCCATTTTACACAAGGCTGATAATGCTGCCTATTATATGATCATCTGACATTATACTGCTATTTTCAGTTGCTTATAACTTTGTCAAGTGTTAACCCTTTGGGTAACTCGAAAGCTTGCTTAATAACTATTCTCCAACTATTTGGGCTGGTCTAATAAAAGATATCAAATTCACCCAAGGAACCTTGTCTGCCTATGTCCTTAGGCCAACACGGCTACAACCTACACCCCTGCAACCCTTTGGGCTGAGATTTTATACCTGCCAGGTGGCTACCTCAGGCTGATTTGTGTTTTTGTTTGATATTCTCAGCCATATCTGAGACTATAACTAGGGAAATATGCATGTTAACAAACTCTGGAGACTCTCTTTGAATTATTTTAGTGCTCTCAGGTTAATGAAAAGGGAATAAAAAAACTGGCAAGGAGATGTGTATCTTAGTAGGGGTGTGCCTTTTGCCCTGCCCATAAAAATCTGCCCAAATGTGGTCAGTTAGAAGCCTTTGGAAAACTGCAATTTGCAAATACTCAGTAGAAACGTCAGTTCAGCAGCTAAAATCTCTGAGGATACTATCCTTGACTCTCTCACAGCTCCTAGTATATGTGCCACCCCCACAGAGGAACAGAGCATTTCTTTTTTCACTCCTGGCACTTCCTAACTTTTTCCATTGTTGCCTTTGCAAACTTAAGAATATCCTTTCAGTACTGAGGGGGTGTGTGTGTGTGTGTGTGCATGAGGGTGCACACATGCATTTTTGTGTGTTTGTGTACCTATCTATTGATGAACACTCTCAGAAGTGCACATTCTTTGCTGCAGTTGCATTCTGTGAAGCCTTGCTCAGGCGTGCAAACCAACTTTTGCAGAAATGCTCAGCGTGTCTGGAAGCTGTAAGACAATGTACCAATGCTAAATAAAGAGACAGTGCTGGGACACAGCTGACATGGCATGTCCCAACACTTACTTCCAGGAAGGGTGCAGCTGCATTCCTAGATTATACTCCAGAGCAAGGAATAGCTGCCACCCCGGCACATTAGAGACTTTGGGGTAAGAGCTAACATTGTTTGCATGTCTTCTGTCTTACTGAAAATGTAAAAGCATCTAAATCGCAAATGATTGTCTGTTTTAAGTAGTCTAGTTTAACTATGTAGCATTTAATGTCCTAGGGATTTTTGCCTGTGTTGGGGGAGGAGTAGAAGTGATCACCCTGGGGGGAAATGCTGCAGCACACCTGCTGCTACAGCTTTTCCCATCTGCACACCTGGATGACACTGCTGTTTGGCAAAGGTCGGAGGAGGGACAAGCTGTATAGTTACACTTCATTCCAGCCTTTCCACACCTGAGGCAGTTCTATGAGGGAGAAACTTCTGCTCAATCAGGAGTATAGAAACTCTGGTTAGGTGGATATAGGGCTGTTGAGCAAGATCACAATGGTGGGAGGATACTGGCAAGAAAAGACCTCTTCCAACAATGGTGCTCATATCCTCCTCTCTGTATACACAGCACAACCCTTAGCTGTTAATTCTGTTGATCAATCAGAAGCACCAAACTTTTAGCTCCATTTGTTTTCATATTGTTGTGAAAAAGTTAAAAATAAATCAGTGTTACTTTAGAACATGTCAAGGGTGTTCGATTCTCTTTCCTCCCATTACTTCATCCTTGGTGGCAAAAGCTCTCAGGAATCAGCACAGAGGGTTTGCTATTGTGAGTGCAAATTGGCAAGGTTATGAGACTTGCCCTCATCTCATCATTGCAGACTGCTGTTTTTCAGGCACGCCAATCAATCCATGTACAAAATTGGTCCCAACACACACCCTGAGCAGCTGGGCAGGAAGAGTAGCCAAGCAAATGCTCTTCTGAGGCTCAGTAAATACTGCTTCTTGGATCAGCTTCCCAGAGAGAGCTTTGTAGTACCATTAACAGTACCCTTCATACTAAAGGGCAAAGCTACATCTATCTTCCAATAACTACAATGTAGGGAGAGTCCAGGATCAGGCTCCCCCTGCTTCAGCAATAAGTCATGATGGAATCTAATGTCTGATCCACACAATCACTCCCCTTGCTATACCAGATGTGCAAGGTAGGAAGCATGATTGTGGGATTGCCCATTTGATCCCATTGGCTATGGACAGAAGTTACACATAAACCAGTTTATGTGATCAGAAACTGGTTTTAACCTTTAACAGAATATAAATTCAGTGCACATAAACTGGTTTCAGAATGGCTAAAACTGGTTTACAATAAACCTGGTTGAATGTAATATCAGACTTAACTGATTTGTGTCAAACCGGTTTATGCAACTTCTGTCCTAGACCCCTTGCTAGTTCAAGTTAAACCAGAGTCCTTCAATCAGAGAGTACAGCCCTCCAAGCATGGTGCTGCTAAGGCTAAGGGGGCAGGGAGGGGTTTAATTCCCCCCACACTGGGGAACCACAGCCGGGGCAGAGCACCCTACCCCCCCACCACCAAGGGGTGGGGAGGGGCTATGTGAGTTTAGAGGGGGACCCTTTCTTTTCCTTCTCAGATATATGAGCCCCTGCTGCACCTCCAAGCTGGCCTGGGTAGCCTGCTGCCCAGCCAGCCACTGTCTATGCATGCCAGGCCAGGCCACACTCACTGACAGGGCTCAACTTCCCTGTCAGTGAGCCGCAGCCTCTGTGGAGGGCCCTGCCCCTGTGGACCTCCTGGCTCCACCTCAGCCGGGGCTGAGCCATGGGAGCAAGACCTTCCCCAGCAGCTGCAGCTCATTGACAGCCACTCCCTATGCCTAGGCTGGGCTGGGCTAGGCAGTGCCGCACAGGGCTCCCCTCCTCCCCCACACTGTGGTGGGGGAAGGAGGGAGAAGAGTCCCACCCCCCTGAGGCTGGGCAGTGCCACACAGAGCCCCCCTCCCCACCCCATTACAGCACTGGGGGTGGAGGGAGGAAGGGGGAAGGGGGAAGGGGAAGAGTCCCCCTCCAGCACCACATAGAGCACCCCCTCACCACAGGGGAGGTGGAAAGTCTCCCTCTGGGGCCAGTCAGTAGTAGGATAGAGGAGGTAGAAGAGTCCATCTCCAGCACTGCACAGAGCCCCCCTCCCCACCCTGAGGGCCAGGCAGCGCAGCATGGCACAGAGCCTCCCTCCCCACCTTGTGGTGGTGGCAGCAGGAGAGAGGGAGGAGATGGGGGGGAAAAGTTCTTTGGGGCTTGGCATCTAAGCTATGTTCCCAAATTACTTTTGGCTGTCAGGGAGCCACTGCGATGGGCAGGGCTGTCCCACTCCTTCCTCCTAGCCACTGGGGTCTGGCCATGCCCCCATCTGCTGATGGGGCTTACTGCCATGGGGACCACACACAGCCGGAGCTGAGTCCCAGCAACTGCAGGACTCTCATCCCTGGCTCCATGTGTGGTCCTGTCAGCCACGGGACTCTCAGCCTGGGCAGCCATGAGGTGCTGCTGCAATCTCCCAGCCCTGTGGGTGGGTGGGGAGACCCATGCCTGGAAGTTTTCAGTGGCTTGGAGATTGCAGCAGCTTTGATATCCCAGCCCTGGAGACTGCTTGGAGCACCCCCATGGCTGGGTGATAGAGGCTGCTGCAATCTCCTAACCATTGTGATCTCTCAGCCAAGGGGCAACCCACATACCCCAAGGACTGGTAGATTGTAGCAGAACCCAACAACTGGGGTATCACAGCAGCTGCAGTCTCCCAGCTGCAGAATGCCTACACATGCAAATTAAAGGTGAGAAATTAAAGAGAAACCAGCTATAAAGTTATTACACATTTTTGAGCAATAACTTTATAGCTGGTTTGACTTTTTAAAGGTGTCACAGTTAATTTGCATGTGTAGCCAGTCTAAATATATTGTGAAATTAACAAGGAAATTGTGTAATAGATGTAAGGTATAGAGGGGCCAAAAAGACATCTTCAACTTAACTTTAAATTGTCTTGCTCAGATACCATAGCAGTCTAGCTACAGCAGCACACAGCAAAGTATGGGCCAATTTGTCCTGCTTAACACTGCTCTGACTTCAGTGTAGCTATACCCTGAGAAGGCCATTTAGCTGTCAATGGGCACATCTACACATTCATTAATGTGCCATAGCTACTGAGCATTAAGTTTAGTACTCGGTTAACCAAGTACTAAATCAATGCGCAGTAACCCGTGCTACTGTGCAGTACACCAGTGCATGGGTTTTTAGTGACGCTTACTGCACAGTAGCCTAATACTTCTCCACAGTAGCATATTAGCGCATTTTTTGCCTGGCAAGCTACTGCACAGTGTTATTAGGCTACTGTGCAGTTAGCATCTCATGTAGATGTGCACAGTAGCCAAGAAAGGAGGGCCTTGACCATGCAGTGATTTTAGCTAGGCTTGTCCATTCCTGCACACTTCAGTATGGATGTAAATATCAGCATATTTATTAGGTTTTTTGTTAATGGCATTTGGCACTTTCACTCCTGAGGTTCAACCCCAGTTTATCTTTGCATTGAGTGGGTGCATCTACACATTAATTAATGCACCTTTGCTACCAAGCATTAAGTTTAGTACCTGTAAAATGAGGTACGAGATTAAGGTGCAGTAACTGCCCTAATGTGCAGTAGCAAATGCAAACCTTTTTTTTGTGAAACTTAATGAGCAGTAGACTAATTCTACTGCACATTAGCACATTAACACAGTTTTTGCTGTGATGTACTAAGGTGCAGGAGAACAGTCCACTGCACGTTAAGGCGTGACCAGTGAAATTTTGATCACATTGCTCTTTTAAGAGTCTTCAGGATTAGGTCCAAATTTTGAGCAATAAAAGTCATATTTAGCTCTTGTTATCTTACATAAATCTGTTAAATGGCCTTGTTCAGCAAAGCATTTAAGTGTGTGCTAAAGACCTATTGTTCAGCAGAACACAGAGGTTTTTGCATGTATTATTTGCTCTATATCCTTAACATGTAGCCTTCTGAGAGGAAAGTGGATTAGTTTCCATATTATTAGGATTTATTATTTGTTGAGCGCTGACAGTACACTTCAGTGGGACTTAAGAAAATCCTTAAAGTTGAGAATGCTTTTAAGTGTATTGCTGATATGAGGCCAGAAAAATTAATCCCAGGCAATTTTTTTTGGTTGGACAGTGTCTATGCATGATATCACAAAAAGGCAATCTTTAATTGTTATAAAACAGAAAATCTAAGTGTTTGCTCTGTAGATCTATTTAAAAATAAAGAGATGAAATTCAAATATTTCTCATTTTTGACATTCCAGTGTCAAACTAAAAATATTACAACTGCCTATACAATACTCTGAATGTAAAGCTAGAAAAGTAGGGACTGCCTCTGGGCAACTGGAGGCACATATCTTCCCATAGATAGATGAAAGTATAGAATGGCAGTATACCATCTGGGACCTTGAAACAAACAGTCCATCCTGATTGAGATGTTATTCTTCCTAGAAAGCTTTGCATTTGTCCAGAATTTTTGTTCTGAATGGAGCCAGTCGGTGCTCAACAAATAATAAATTAAAAAAAAAAACAACTCTGGAAAATATTCCACTTTGTTAACAGTATGCACATACACACACATACAGAAAGCCACGGGCACAGGAAAATGATAGATGATCAAAGCAAGGCAAAAGATGGTATGTTTCTATAGCATTCAGTTTTGACACTAATACTCAGAGTTACTGAGCATCTGGAAATCCCACTGCCATCACTGTAGGCTGAGACAACTCCTTACATCTCAGAATCTGGCCCCAAACTCTTTAGGGCTCTTTTGTCTTTTCTAATATATATAGATTATATATATTTTTCTATGATATTTTATAATATATATTCTCTATTATATTGGCTATTAGAATGGGGCCCTACTGAATGTGATGGCTAAGAAAAATGATTATGATTGTTGTTGATGTTAGTTGCCTACACACAGCTCTGAAAGGCCTGAAGATTGCCTTTATTATGATTTAATAACTATACTTGAGAGGTTTTTTTTTAAGGTGATGCAAATAATTCACTATAAAGTTCCTGAAAATTCTTCTGGAATGTAACAATATAAATGAAGAGGAAATATTCTATGGGAAAAGTGCTTAAGGCAATAGTAATTATATTGCCAAATATAGCATATAGACTCTACAGAGTGAAAGTTCTATAAAACAAGGGAAGTGTAAAATTCTACCTGTAGCTAAAACATAATGTAATGGCTAGGGGGTCATTATTTGAGGGAGCTACTATCTAATCCTAAAATTCAAATGGAAGTGCAAAAAAGAATCTGCTCTCAAATTCATGCCTTCTTATTTGTGCTGTGAGGCAACCAGCACACACTTGGCTGCTGTAAAAATAATACATAATTGTAATTTATGGCCAAAGCAGGAAATACCAGAAATGACAAGCACACACATACACACACACGTACAATACTGAAACACCTGTTCCTGTGAGATTTTCAGACAGGTACTATAATGAAGGATAAAAAATTTGGCTTTGGAGGACTTCTCCAAACAGAATTAAATTAACCCTCCAAATTGTTTGAAGGTCGCCCCACCTTACTAGTTTGCAGTATGCTGCTTATCTTTGTTGCTATGGGGAGGAATTTGGAAAAAGCTGTTTGTCCTGCTTCCCCTCCCATCCACCTCCCCTGTCGACCTGTGAGCTGACAGTAGCTCAGGGTTGTGCTGCTCTGTTTCACAGCAAACCTGTCTAGAGTGCTCAGACATTATATCCTGTACTCGCCAGCAGGGATGTAGACAGATTTCTCTAGGCATTGGATACAGTCTTGAAGCTGACCTCAAATACCCACATGTGAACCCCCTTGCCTTATGGGTTCATTTGACAGCTTTGAACAGGTCACTTGCCCCTCAGAGTCTTTTCTTCTCTGCTGCCTCTACTCTGAAACTCAAACTGTTCCCACTTGTAACTTTCCATCTCACCACAATCCCCAAAGTACTTCTCTTCCTATTCTCAGAGTCTTCCTTTCATGGAAGTGGGTAGAGCCACTGAGCACATTTACATGAGATGTTTTACTGCATAGTAACATAGTTTCCTACACAGTTAATGCACATGTCTACATATGCGCAACCCTCACTGCACAATAAATGATGCTATGTGAGACTTAATTTGCAACCTGCAAATGCAAGTAGCAAATATACTCGTGAGTACTTACAGCACAGTTACACTCATGTAGATGCCACCTGGGAGCTGTTTTGCTCCCTGTCAGCCCTGCCACTAGGAGGCCAACCTGAGCTCACCCCCAGGGCTCCAGGCAGGGCCACCTCTATGCCTGCCCCCAGCCTCAGGCCCTTAAAAGCCTGCTGGCAGTTTGACCCTTGGACCACATACAGGCAGCCTGAGGCCACTCCAGGCCTCTGTGTCCCCCTGTACAGGTCACAGCTCAACTGTGCCATCCTGCCTGCAGCCTGGCGCTGCTGCCTGGCACCTCAGTGGTGTGCACTTACTAGGCCCATGCCATTCAGGCCTGCAGGCTGCTTCAAGCTCTGGCCAGGCCTGCCAGTTCCTGGCCACTGGGACCAGCTCCAGCTGCCTGAAGCCCACTCACAGCAGCATGCCCAAAGCCTGCACCTGCTGTGGGGCATTGCCTTGCTGCATGGCTGCCACTCCTGTGCTATGCCCTGTCGTCACCAACACCAGTGCTCTCCACTTGGGGTCCCAGCTGGTTGCAGGAGGAGACTGGCAACTTGGTAGCATTATGGGGTAAGGTGGAGGTGCAGTGCTAGTTCATGCTGGGTGGACACTAACGCCCATGTCTATGATGGGCTGTCAGGATGCAGCAGCATGGGCATGACTGGTTGGCGCAACAGTGCTGTATAAAAGTCATGGCCTTGTGAGCACAGTGGGTTTCCATCTCTGACCATAACTATCAGCTGGGGAGTGCCTTCAAGACTATGCCCTGGCAACTAACTGAGATCCTTATGCCCTGAGACCCAGGCCACAGCCATGCTGTGTACAGCAGTATGGGTGGCCTGCCTGAGCTCCCACCCCAGCCTGGCATCTGTGGTAATGTCTTGCTGGGGTATGGCCCCTCGGGGCATCAGCAGCCCATCCCACCATGCTCCCTAGCTGCCTCCTCCACCAGCAGCATGAAGAGCCTGGGCCAACACCTGCCCCAACAGCTCCACAGCCCCAGTCATGAAGCACAGCTGGCTATGTCACTGCTGGCCTCCAGCAATGCAAGCTCTTCCCCAGGGGGGCCCCTGCCCAGGCACTTGCATGCCATGCCCCACTATCCAAAGAGTCTGCCGAGAGCTGCACACCATTGCCACCAGCCAAGACTGAGTGGAGCTGCCAGCCACACCAGCCCCGGCCACGTGGTAAGCCCTGTACATGGTAAGCCCTGCCTCAGGTTTCCCTCTCCTAGCATGAGAGGCAGGAGATAGTGTAAAACTTTGTTGAGCAGCCCCTGTCCCCGCAGCTAGGCAGGTATGGCCCTTTCACATGCCATGCCAAGGAATGTGTTGATGCCTGTGGTGATCTCCTCCTCAGCTGCAGGGTGCAGGGATGTGTAGTGCAGCCAAAGGTAGCCCTCCAGGCAGTGGTGGAGGTTGTGATGCAGCTCAAGCTTGCCCCCCAAACCATCAAAGCTCAGGGGCCCATGCCATCTGTACAGATACACCCACATCAATGTGGTGATAAACATCAGCAGGGCATAGTGGGTGGGGCACCTCTTGGTCTGTGCAAACAGTTCCTCACACAGCACCTAGGACATGCACAGCAGGGCATACTCGGGGCACAGTGCCTGTGTGACAGGGAAGGCTGCCCCTAGGGCACCTCCCCAGAGAGGGCCCCTGCAGGGAGGGCAGGTATCTGGGCAGCTCCTCATCTCAATTGTCTGGGAGCTCCATGCCCCCCAAATCCAGGTGCCATAGGCTAGGTGGCAGCACAGGATGGAGAAGGAGGGAAGAGAAGGAGGGGCAGTGGGACTTGGAGCTGTGGCAGCAGCCTGGCCTGTTCCACTGTTGGAATGGGGAGGGGGAGGCAGGCTGCCTGTGGGCACCACCCAGCAACCCGCCTGCCCCTTGGGAACGAGTGGGTATGGAGGGCTTGGTCAGCAGATGCCTAGGCATGGGCCTGTCTGGCCAACTTACCATGGTTCTTGGGCACCCATGCGCACACCTCTGATCTGTGGCTGGGCACTGCACAGTCCCTGGTATAGAGCATTTTATCTCAGAAATGTTGCAAACTCTCACAAACAACTTCTTTTCCATGGCTCTGCAGGCCCTGCAGCTGCATGTTGGGGAGAGGCTGCAGTTGGCAGTTGGGATGCAGCCTCAGGGTCACCCAGGACAGAACCCTCTTCCTGGATTGATTGTCCAGGTGTGCTACAGAGGTGGGGTGCAGGAGGAAGTAGTTTGCTAACGCCCCTCACACCCATTGCCCTAGTCCCTGGGTGGGGGGGGGGCAGCTTGCTCAAGGTCTTGGTGGGGGGCCCATCACTCTTACTGCTAGCGAAGGTGGTGTTTCCACTGCCAGGCATCCTCCACCCGCTGTATCTTCTCCACCCAGAAATCACTAAACAGCTCCCCTGGGGCCTCACAGATGTTATGCAGCATTCAGGCTGCAACAAGGACCCAGGGGAGGTTCTCCTTGGCAAACTCAAGGCAGGCACTGATGGTACACCAGTATCCCTTGGGGGCAACCAGGGCATGGATCTGGCCTTAGCATCAGCTGAAGTGGGCCTGGAGGGGGTCCAGCTGGATGGTGTACAGCTACATGAGCCAGGGCGGGAGTGGGTAGGCAAGGTCCCTGATGAGGAGGGTGGGACCAACATGGCACCCAGCTGCAGGTCTGGCATTCCCAGCATAAAGCAGCTGCTCTGTACCAGGGCTGGCAGGACAGAGTTCTGAAACATGTGGGTGTTGTGGGCACTGGCCGCTCAGCTGGCACTTATGTTTGTGATGGTGCCACGATGGTTGATGATGGCGTGGCGCATGATGGGATGAAAGCCCCTCCACCTGTAGTAGGGCCAGTCCTTATGGGGACAGTAGGTGATGGAGATGTGGGTCCTGTCCAGGGCCCTGATTCACTGGGGGAACCCCAGGACATGGAATTTTGCCACCACCGCCAGGGACACACCTGAGTACCATGTGCCCCAGCACATCCTGCAGGGCACCACATACCTCCAGAATGGCCTCCCAGCAGTGGCCTTGCCCATGCCAAAGGGATGGCCCACATAGTGGAGGGTGTCGGGCATGGCCAGCTTGAGCAGGGCAAGGGCCACCTGGGTGTCTGCATGTTGGTGTCCTGCCATTCCAGGCATAGCCAGAGCTGTTCCAGGAGATCTTGGAGGGTGGCCCGGGTCATCCAGAACACCTCCAGCCACTGCTTGTCATCCCAGGTCTGCTGGATGATGTGCAGCCACCAGTCATGGCTGGCCCAGTGGGTCCAGAGGCAATGGAGCTGAAGGCCAGGAGGGTAAGGATGGCCCCAGAGGTTGCATCTAGGAGCCTGTCATTGGCATCCCTGCTGGGGTCTGGCCAGCAAGACAGGGTACCCCTGGGATGGTGTACTGCCACCAGGAAGGTAGTTGCTGTACATGGGGGAGCTGGACGGGTCCAGATGGCCATGGGCCAGCTGGCAGTCTGCAACCCTTCAGCAAGTGCAGGAGCTAGAGCAGCCATGGTGCAGGGAGGCAAAGGTGGTGAGGAGAAAGCTGCCGCGTGCGGCCCCTGTGGTGTGCACACTGCGCCTGGCTAGGGAAGTGTCTGGCAATGGAGCAGAGAGTGGAGCTACCCTTTCAAAATGGTTGCTGGCAGATGGAAGCTGCTGCTGGAGCCTCGAGCTTCCCCCAGTGGCAGCATGGACCCATTGCAGGGCCATGGGAATTGGCAGCAGTTTGGTTCTAAGAGCAGCAAATCTGTTGCCACATCACCTGCACATGTAGACACCTGCCCAGGAGCATTTACTTGCGAATAGTCTACTTGCAAGTAAACTGATCTTGGATCAAGTGCACATGTAGATGGGCCCACTGAGTAGGACAAGGGTAAAAGTAATATGAACATGTGTTTACATAAGCTGGTATGTCACTGAGCCAAGCCCACTGGAGTTATTGAGAGTTTTTCCATTAGCTTCAATGGAATCAAGTTCCAGTGTGCATCAACTTGATATTTCTAAACCATTTCAATATTCATTCGTTTGTTTGTATTTAAGTAAAAATAAACATCAGAAATGCCCATCAAATGCTCCTCTACCTATCCAATACTAGTTAGCAAAGTCCTCACGTAGAAGTGAATCTCTGGGAGAAACTTGAAGAAGGAAAGGCTTTTATACGCTAGTTTGAGGAGGGCATTCCATTCACAAAAAAAGTCTGAAAAGATCTGTGACAGAATTTGACAAATGGGAATTTGAAGAACCTGTAAACTGTCAGATCATTTTGAGAATTTGTAACCAGAATCTCTTGGTGGCTGATCCTTTTTTTAAAATTCCTCCCTCACTTCAGTTTCGAGACCTAGTATCGCTTGCAGAGTTGGTTGGAATTCTGTTAAATGGGGCAACAAATAATCTAGCTTTGTTAAACAGTCAAAATACTATCACAGTCCCTACCCCCAAACACACACACACACACACACACACACACACACACACACACTTTTTCAACCAGCTCCAGCCGTCACTACATGTTGGTGGAAGAAGCAGTTAACATTCGTAGCCAAGCATTTCAGTGCTATTTTAATTCCTTTGCTTAGTAACTGGGATAGAAGGACAAATGGCATGTATTATTCCTTTTCTTTCCTCCATCCTGTCCCCTGTTTGTCTTGAGAGGTAGGGTGTAGATGAGGTCAGGTTGAAATCTATCCTCTGCCCCTCTGGAGAATCCCCAAGACTCATAGGTCCCAATTCTGCACTGTATTACAAGTTTAACTGCACTGAAGTTAGTAAAAATGTAATAAGGAGAGATATCAGTGTTAGAGCCCCAATCTACATCGTTGCTTCTTTCTGAATAGCCAAACTTTGGGGATTTTGCAATTTATCCCAGTACGGAAGAGAAGTTGAGAATTGAATTCATGCTTCCTTGAATTTAGGAAGGATCAAAGAAAAAGGATCCACTTTCCTTTTCTGACAGAAGCAATTCAAACCTGTATCTGTTTCCATCCAAGGAAAATGTCCCCAAAGTGTGAGTAGTCTCCACCCCTACTATTGCAGCAGTGTGGCAAGGAATGCAATATGTATGTAGCCAGAGAGAAAAGATTTGGTGAGAGGGAATGTGATTCTGTAGTGCAATGATGAAGGCATACGCCAGAGAGAGCACAGTCCTGGGTTCTGGTCCCAACTCTGTTTATATCATTTGGATGCATTATATCCAATGACTTTTTAAAGCAAAATCCATAAACATCTCCCTGAAGGACAACAGGACAGCAAGCAAATGGTGTGTAAGATCATGGGGGTGGACCCTGCTCCCGGAGGAGGGAAACCCTGGGTTCTGGCCTTGCTCACAGTGCCTTTTCCCAATACTATTTATCCATGTTATTACATAACTACAAAATGAATAAACACTGAGGAAGCAAACAAGTATGCCCCTGATCCTGTAACCTAGTGATTGTGGCACCTATCTGAAAGGTGGTCCTTAGTTTTAATCCCTGTTGCTATTAAATCCCTAACAGGATTGTTCCACATAACAACTCAGTGTTGTCAGAGTTTTAACAGACCTAGGCCCAGATCTTCAAGTGGTATAACAGAGAGAGATTGACTGAAATCTATTTTACTCTCCCTGACAATCTATCCTTTTTTTCCTTTTACGTGTGTCTTTATAGCAGAAGGCAGGGCTGGGCATGGAGGACTAACTGGTTCAGAGAGGCATAAGCTTTCAAAGGCAACATCCTTCTTGGTCAGATGCTACGAACAGCCTTGCAGAAAGCAGGGGTTGTAAATGGTGGGAGGTGGGGCGCTGCTATGAGAGATGAAGATGGGTTGACTAAGTCGTTAGGGATATACAAGGGCCTGCCCTGCCTTCTGCCTGCCTCCTGACTGACATGGCTAACTACCTCTCTCTACTCATGTGTCTTTAAGATAATCCCCCCGTTTCTAGGCTGCATTTCTGTTAAAAACAACAACAACGGTTATTATATTTTAAGTGAAGAATCAGTCCCACAACTTCACAATATATAACATGAAAATGAGCATCTATGATTTTAAAACCAATTTTAAATTGGAAACAGAAGTTTATGTTTGAAAATCTGCCTGGAATTCAAAATCAGCTTTTTAATGCCCATTAAAGCAAACAACAACTAAGAAACAGAGATCCTGATATTTTGCCAAGAAAGACTTGTTGAATGAAAATAATTTTAAACAATGTTATTGCAAATACGTCTGTTTTAATATAACTGAAAATTAAACCAAGGATCTGAAATAGTTCAATTATTGTAGATTCCTTGATTAGCTAAGAAATACTAATTCTTTTTAAGACATGGAGCAGAAATGATTTATAGGGATAAATCTGTCAATCCATCACTTTGCAGTTTGTGTTTTAGTGGAGATTTGGCAGAAAAAGTAAATTATGGCCCGCAAGGATTAGAGTTTATTTTTTTTTAGAATTTTGTAATGTTTTGTGGTTTTTCAAGCTTGGTAAAACCAAAGACATTTTTAAAGTAGTCAATTAATTACAAATGCACTTTCTCTGTGCTGTTTCAAGGTGGACATATTAACAGATCACTAGTGAGTCATGTCTCATTTTACTTGTCCTCCTTGTGACCACATGAATATTGCACTTATTTTTACACCGTGGCATGGTTTAGAAAGGAAGGAATGGAGTGTGTCTAGCTCAGCCTGGTGGTTGGACACACCCTTGGGATAAGGACAATGTAAGTATAAAGCTCATTAGGCTGAGAAGGCCTAAACACAGGTCATCTACTGGGCATGCTATGACTAGAGCCTTGTATTAGATAAATGCAGACTCCTCCAGCTCTTCCTATGTCCATATTTTGTGCTGGATTTAGTCTGTTAGTGCATGCTAGCCTGCTTAGAGGTCACCTACCAAATAAGACTCCTCAGAGGAGTTAGTTGCTACTCTGCCTCATTTCTGGCTCTCTGTGATGTTTAGCGGGGACTAGTCACCTAACTGGCTCAGGTAGGCAGTTTTAGACACGCATGTCTACACATGCATTTACACTAGCTTAAATGTAGTGCACAGTAAGCGGGAATAGGCTAGCACCTACATGTGCATGTGTTAAAACGCATTTATGTCGTGTGTGGATGCCTCACACACAGAGTGACTTCACAGTAAGGCTCCTACACATGTGTTACTGCGCAGTAAATAATTGGGCATAAATTTGATACACCAGCTGATCACCGGCACTGTCTGGATGCTGGAACAAAATGGTTTCAGGCAGGGCTCAAGAGGATGTAAGCAGCTGCTGCTGTTTGGCAGTGTAATATCAAATCTGATATGTAGAACAGCAGTGAAATCTTCCTGTTGCCTAGGTAGACTGTATAAAGGTATCTTATCTGTCCCTTCTCCCCTGGCTCACTGGAATACTCAGGTTATATACAAAGTACACAAGATTTTAATAATCACTTTTTTTATGCATGATGAAGACCCGGAGCACAGAGTTATATGTGACTATTAAAAGCCAAATGTAAAATGCTGAGTTGATCCCACTCTGGTTATGGTTATATAATTGACAAACAGCAGCCCATATTGATATATTTTTTCTATATAACCAGTCTCAAACTGTATACCTCCAATACAAGTCAAATGCAAAGTAGGGTAGAATGAGACTGAAATCCAGGAACTGGACATGAACTAGATTTCCCAACAATTTGAACTGAACAAACTGCTAAAGATCAAACATACTAATATGCAAAGAACAGTGACCAAGAAGTTCTTTGACAGATTGGAATATCATGAGCAATTAACTAAATTTCAGAAACAAAGTGTGGCAATAAACAGGTAGATTTATACTTTGCTGTCTTGTATCTTTCGAATGCTCCAGTGATCCTAGACAAGTCTAGAAACCTTCAGCAGCAGGGTGAAGATGTTTCTTATAAATTATCAGAAGAATTATCCAAACAGGTTCATAGACAACTGTATACAAGTAGTAAGATGTATGTGAGGTGACTGTTGAGCTGTGAGGAATATAGAAAGCTTGAGAAAACACTCTTTATGCATAAACTCACTGGGTACTACGAATACATAGAATTTCATGCCCCTAGCATGAAAAACAATAAACATATGACAATATAACATTAAAGCATTTTCCTCCTAGTTTGTATCTTCATAATATTGTGCAGACATTAGCTAATTTATTAATACTTGTATTTTGGTTGTGTGGTAGGAAAATATTTTGTCCATGTCACAAACAGGAAATAACTGTATATTTAACCCAGCAAGCTATAGTTGGATTACAGGAGTTTCTGGCTTCCAGTTTCCATGCTTGGAATAGTAGACCATGATCCCTATCTTTTTTTTTTCTTTGCTCTTCTCTTTCCCATTTCCTCCTATCCTTCTTTTTTCTATTAACAACCAGGCCAAAAGCAGTTAATAAAATAAAACAAACTACCGCTCCCCTAAATCTATGATGCACTTCATCCAAGTAGCTGGAAACTGGATTACCCTGCAAGGCATAGTTATTGGTACAATAATGCAAAATTCAAGATTACAGTTCAACACTTCACGGTCATTAATCAATGTCACATCAATGGCCAATCTGTGTTCCCCGTCATTCTGAAGCACTCTTACATTTTACAATAGCATCATTTGGCACTTCTCTCAGGATGTTCAGAAACAAAAGCATTGACAAGCTGCTACAGTGTTGTAAAACATCAGAATAGTTCAGATTTACTGGAGAGGTTTTAAAGGGTATGATGAAACAGATTTGAAATTCTACAATTTATCCTGACAAAAGCACCAGGATCTCTCCTGACAAATAACCAGCCAAAGGTTCAATTGCAGCTGGGCAGTAATCTAGCTATATAACAATCTTGTTCATTTAGTGCACAAAATAGAATTATCTAAGGTGCCAAGTGGTATGTTTTCATATTAAAAGCATGTAATTTTCAGGATCTTTGCAGCTGATACACAAGTTTCTTTACTGACAATATGGTGTGAGACATTGGTACAGCTTCCTCTTGTAACTTTACTGGAACATACAGAAGGCGTGTACTCACATCTATTCTACCAGCTGGTACCATGTAGTAGGTGAAGGATGGATAGTGCCCTCTCTTCCATACTTCTTTTTCATCTACCATTTTGTCCATCGAAGGCGAGCTGTTTGGTTTCCCAAAGCAAACAGACTGTATTTTGCCAGGCACCTTTGCAAAAGGAAAAGTGGGAAAGACTTCTTTTACCTCCATGTTTGTGTAGAGGCAATATGGCTTTCTGTGAAGATAGGACAGTAGACTGCCAAGAATGGATCAGATTTTTCATCCTGAAATGCATAATTTTGCCACTTTATGTTAAAGGGTGAAGTAGGGCTTGATGAATTTTATAAAAGGAATTTTTATTTGGGCATAAGTAACATTTAACTGAACTTTTTAATTTTATAGAATTTGTAAATATTTTATTCAAAATTCTTAATTCCATGTGCTCAGAAAGAAGCATTGTTTCCAAAATAGTAAAAAAAAACCCAAAATGAATGAAACAAATCAATAGACAGATCGCTAACCTCCAATGTTATCTCTATGTATTATTCATCTAAATACTCTCAGGTTTCCTCTTCAGTTGTTAAAGACACTTTGAAAATTAGTCAGTCTTTTTAATTTAAAATTTAAAGGTCAAAGTCCTAAGAAAATGCTTTGTTTTGGCCCTTATCCTAGGAAGCATGAGATTGATAGAGGTTATCATCAAATCCATGAAACCTATTATCATTTTTTGTAGATCAGCAGTCACAGCATCATCTCCCAATTCAACTGCAAAGGTAGCCTTTGCTTCCTCCTTTTACCCTAATGAGTGAGGGCATTAATCTTCCACTTCTACATATCTGCACTCACTGTATGTGATCATTGGAGCCACATTAGTTCATGTAACTTTGTGCATGAAGTCACAGACTTAGATTTCTATTGGGGTCATAGTTTTGAGATATCAGATTGTGTGAAATAGCTAATCATATCTACTACTGGATTCTAAAAAGAGGTGGGCACCTCTTGAAAAACCTCTGTTTCACATCTAATGGGGTAAAGGAAAAAGCTAACAGAATGTTAAGATGCATGAGAAATAGGAAAGGAAAAAAATGTTTATGCTGTTGTATAAATCAGGGTATGCCCACATTTCAAATATTTTGTTCTGGCTTATATATTAATCATAAATTGTGTAAATTGGAATATTGAATGTTTTCTCTATAGAACAAGAAATATAAAAGACTAGATCATCTACAGGGGAAAAGTAAAGGAAATATTTGAAAGAAATATATAAAATATTCAGTTGTACAGAAACGGTGTGTTGGTTGTTCCTATTTGCCCATAAGAACAAGAGGAAATTCAACAAAATTGACAGTCACTCAACTGAAAGTGAACAAGGAAATACATTTTTCCCCCATAACATCATTTCCTTGTGGAACTAATTGCCACAAGATATTATTCCATATAGATGCATGATCTTAGTACATTTAATACAAATTAATTAGGCGTGTACAAGGATAATGAGACTCTCCACTGTTACACTCGATAGGTTGGAAGTGTACAAAAGTATAGACCCTCACGTTCCAGAGTATAAGATTAACTGACTAGTCAAAAAAGAAAACTTCCCCAAGAGCCAGTTATTCCATATCTGTGGATTATAGTGACTACAGGGCCTTCTTTGAAGCATCTGGTACTGGTCACTGTTGGAGACAGCAGGCTCAGCTAGATGGATCACTGCTCTGATCTGGTATGGCAATCCTTATGTTCCTAGTTAAGAACCAAATTACACTTGCATATCCCGTTTTGTCATCACTGCAAGGTTAAAACCCAGCACATTCTTCTTACACAGAAATGCATATGTTATCATTTCAGATGCCACATGTGTTTAAGTAGATTTCACACTTGAAGTGCAGCAGAATCACGTTCAGAGCTGAACAGGGATTTTTTTTGAAGGATTTCATTTCCAGAGAGGCCTGTTTTTAAGACCCTAATCCAGAATATCCTGGAAAGTAGTTCTGCATAGTGAATGTGCTGCACATGAACACATCTGCTTAAGCCTGAATGCCTGTATAAATCCTACAAAGTAAGACCTTGAAATTGCCTAGGTGACAGGATAAATCCATCCAGAACAAAAAAAAAAGTTAAAAATTAGCCTCCAGGTGCTTAACCTTAG
>NW_005841900.1:2990778-3005839 GCF_000455745.1 Alligator sinensis | reverse complement strand
TTCCTGCTTTTTATGACGTTTTTAGATAGGAAGAACATTTAAGTTTCTTTTTATTGGCCATGAATTTTCTCTCAGGATCAAAATATCAACAGTTGATTAGATATTAATGAGGGTTCATTAATATTAAGTTTCTGGCTCCAGAGTCCTGACCATCTGTAATCTTATAACTTAGTAAATGCTGAGTACCGATAAAAATCTCTCTTTCCAATGAAACTTATTAATAAGTGATTGAGCAATGTAATTTATCACAAGCAATATTATTGTTTCTTAGTACTATGGTTGCATTATAAATTGACTCTTCAGAAAAAGGTAAACCAATTGGCTCATTTCAGGACTTTCCTTCCATTCTGACATATGGTTCTGTTTAAACTTGTCCATGTTTGCAACCTAGAGTTGACATTTTTGGCACTCGGAGTAGTGTCTTGCAATTATGCTAAGTCTAGAAAGGAGGATTTGCTTTTACAGCAGAATTCATAAAATAAAAAAAAAGTTTTAGTCAAATTTATTGGCTGCAATGAGCCCTCCAGAATGCAGACGTCTGGTCTGGTGGAACTCAATAGATTTCTGTTCACTGCACATTCACACACATATATACATACACAAACACAAATGACTACTTTATGAAAGTATTTGTGTGCAATAAAATGTTAAATATTTTTACACCAAAGTCACCTTCCCCACCTGCAGCGCTTATTGTCAAACAAACTTCATTTAATATGTTCAGAAAGTCTCTCCCCCTTGCTCTTTCTCTGCCATAACATACAGAATTGGTAAAACCAATTTTTCTGGAAGCAAGCCAGGAGTTTCAGTTTTGCAGTTTCGACTGTTTTGTTTAATCAGTTTTGACTGTTTTGTTTAGTCATTTATAGAGCCTTTGCTGCTAGTTCAAAACCACAAGACCTGAAATAGGACAGACTGAGCTTTCATATGGTTTATTTCAGACAGAAATTCTTGCTTATCAGTTGTGAAAGAGACTTTCTTGGTGACTGAGTGTTAGTATGAATCATTAACTTTTATCTGTATGCCAGAAGGGAAAGGACTCATTTGGGCTAGAAAGCACCAGGCAGGATGCCTTCCAACTCTCTTCTTGATGGTCTGCTCCGAAATACACTCTGGTTCTTTAGGATTCCATTGGGTAACCAGTTGCATGTACAGTGTATGAACCAGAGCTTTCCTTCCACTCCTCCTTCCCTTTTAAACTGTTGCATAGAAAGGAAATGGCCTAGGACAGCAATACAGCTACAGTACATAGTCTGCCCTATGAATTTTGAATATAAACAGCTGTATTCAATAATTGATGAGTGGCATTGTGTTCTGTGATTTAGATATAGCATCTCTGAGTGGGATTTAATCAGCAGTTCAAATCTCTAGTTAAACATTGTGGGGTAAAATCTGGGTGGTGTTTGGGTGAGTGCACAGTCAGACTCAGGCCATGGGATATACCCCCTTTTCCTGTCTGAAAGGACTAATTACTTTTATGTAGTCTGAATTTGCGTAAAGGCCTAATTCATTATAACTTAAAGGGCCTTTTGCTGCTTTCCCACACTAGGAACAAATGGTGTCAGAGAGTAATTGACACTTAGGAAGAAGATGAGTTCCAATTATCACCAACTGCAATCACTTAGTTAAAGTGTAACCACTCACTCTTTTTACCTTTTTAAAATAAGAACATGACTAGTGTAAAAAAATACATGTCAAAGAAGGTAACTATTATAATGAATGTACCATAAAAGTGGTTATGGGTTGTTATGAGTGGCCATCAACTGTTTGGAGGTTAATATTAAGCCTAGTCTAGGTCAAATCTGATGGCTTGATGCTAAACAAATCTGTTGGTCCTTAGCTCACATTGTAAGCCAGCAGCATATTTAGAGCATCTGCCAGGCTCTGTGAAGGAGGGGTCAAAAACAGTAGGCCTGTGTGAAGCAGCTAGTATTCACTTCAGATTCGGATTTAGCTGATTTGGGGGACAGTGATTCGATTTGGTGATTCGATTCACTGTCCCCAACTCGATTCAGCCAAATCTTATTTGGACATTCGACTGCTGCTGAATCTCTGAATCTCTGAATCAGCCAGGCCCAGCCCATTCCCCACCCCTCTCCCAGCCCAGCAATGGCTGCCCCGCCCACCCCAGCTCCTGGCACTAGTTAAAAAAAAGCTCCAACTCAGCACGTGCTGCCAGGCAGGGGGCGATCCCCACTTCCCCTACTCCCCCATGCTGCATGGGAGGCTCTGTATGAGCCCCTGACCCCCCTCACTCCACCAGCCCTGCCATGGATGCCCTGCCCAGGCCAACTCTGGCCCTTTAAGAAAAAAGAAAACTGAAAAAAAACCCAGACTCACTGCTTCTGCCAGCGGTGAGGTGGGGGGAGAGGGGGCGATCCTCGCTGCCTGCCACTACCCTGCGCCATGTGGAGGGCCATGTGGGGGGCTCTGCATAAGCCCCTGAAGCCCCGAGGCCCCCATGGTCCCCTCCCCCAGCCCTCCTCCCTTGTCCCTAGTACTTACCAGCTCGGAGTCAGCTGCAGATCCCTGCTGCAGCCACCGGGGACTGCCTGAATCATCAAAGCTCTCCAAATGTTTTCTGAAGATTCGGAGAGCTTTCAATCGATTCAGACCTTTAAATTGGTCCCTGCTTCGATTCAGATTTGGAGATTTGGCCACTGAATTGGGCCGACTGACCTCCGAATTGAATCACTATCTGAAGCTTGCACAGCCCTAAGAAACAAGCCTTTTCTATGCTAGGATAGAGATTGATGGTCAGAGTACACAAGGACTTTTGGACAGGACTTTTACCCCCACTTTCTCTTATTCTTCCTCATATATCTGATATGTTTCCCATCACCACAATCTCTGAGGACCTCACAGTCATTGTGTTGACTTGACATGCACCAGATCAATGCTTACAGTCTCAATATCATGCTCTTAGGCAGGAGGGCAGGACACAAATTACACACACACACACACACACACACACAAACACACACACACACACCACTATGGGCTCACGCACACATACACATATGCAAACACGCACTTCCTTGGCTGTGTGTTAACACTAGGAGGTGCTTGGGGTAACTTGGTGCTTGGGTTATGTGGGGTCACTGTGCTTGGAGCTTACTTAGGGTCACTTGGTGTCATGGTTACTTGGAGTCACTTGGTGCCCTGGGATTACTCGGGGTCACTTGGTGCCCCGGGCAGAGGCAAGGAAAAAAGCCGGAAGAGGAGGAGATAGTGGAGCGGGCAGTGGAGCCAAGGGACAAAGCCAGGTGGCAATGAGGAGAAGCAGTGCTGGAGGAAAAGCCAGGATGGGAGAGGGAGAACCAGGGTGGCAGGGGTGGCAGAGGCAGAATATAAACCCCAGGCTGGAGCTAGAGAGGGCAGTTCTCCACCAGTAGCCAAGGGGGACGGAGCCCTCATAGAGTAAGTGAAGGGAACAAGCCTGACTAAGTTCTACTCCCAGTAATAGAAAGGGGCAGAGCACACCTTATGCAGTTGGTGTTATGTTACAGCCCAGGAGCTTATGTTTGATTGTAGTTTTATAACACTGGTGGTTTGGGTGAGGCTATTTGGGGAAGGAGGAGGCCTCATTGGGGGCCCATTACAGTGTGGGGACCCCGGCACCGGGGGGACGTGGCCTTTTGGGTGGGCAGACCCCAGCACCGGGGGGGTGCAGCCTTTTGGGTGGGCAGACCCCGGCGCCAGGGAGGGCACAGCCTTTTGGGTGGGCAGACCCCGGCACCAGTGAGGCACAGAGACAGGGCTGTGGAGAGCCCAGAGAGGACAAGGGGGCCAATTTATACCAAGGCCCAGACCGAACAACGTCAATGCCATCTGCGAGGATTGGGGTGTGGTAAAGGGGCAGTTGGAGCCACGCATATAGCCCATAAGGCTGGGGTGCCCCCAAAGCACCCATTGTGAAATGGGACCTACAAAGGGTCCAGGAACCCATGGGGTTCAGAGGGTCCATTAAATCATGTCCAAAAGGACTTAAAGGCATCCTCCCTATTTTTATATTCCCATCAAAGACGTGGCGGACGAGAACTGAGGCTGTCCATTGGGCCAAATTGGCATGGCTGAGGGGCCTTAGGAGATCATGGCCATGCACGGGGAAGGAACCCATGCCCCTGAGAAGAGGAATGAACCTTTGGGCTACAATAGAAACTGAGAGACATTTTCAGTAAGACAGAGGCACCACAGCTGTAGAGGTTGAGCTGAGCAGGAAATTGTCATCACCAGAGATTGTACAGGGAGGAGTATTTAGGCCCCGACCAGGAAGGGAATAAGGTCAGGCTAGTTATGACTGAGGCAGAGGACATGGAAGGCCTAAGACCAGAGGACTTCACCTCGCTGTTATGGGTGAGTGAGTTACAGGAAAAAGTGGCCCAGTTAGAGTGGGAGTTAGGAGTGGCTCAATCCCAGAAAAAAGAAGCAGAAGCAAGGGTCTCTGATTTAGAGCAGCAGGTCCAGTCAAAAAAAAAATTTAAAAAAGGAAGGGGGGGTCTAAGGAGATTAGGCGCTTGATGGCCATGGAGGCCAAGAGAACACGAGCACTAGAGCAGCTCACTGTGAACGAGGCTCAGAAGAGCTGGGAACAGGAAGAGGCACTTCAGAGGATGCAGCAGGAGCTGATGGCATGATTGTCAAAGCCCCCAGGAGTCGGCACAGTACAGCCTGAGAAGCAGGAGGAGGTGTCGCAAAAGCTGGAGGTGTCTCAGGGTGTCATAGCAGCCCTTTAGACAGGACTACACCACCAGGAAGATCAGATATCAGAACTAAGGAAGAGCTAGAGGCATGGCAACAAAAATGCAGATGAGCTGAGCATCAGGTTGAGCAGTTGTGAGATGAGCTGGTCAAAGGTCGCATCCAAACAGAAGAAACTGGAAAGGTAATCGCAGGAGAGATGGAGAAAGTGAAAGCCTATATGGAGAACTATAAAGGGTTGCAAAACCAGAAGCAGGCACTTGAAAAGGGAGGTAGAGGCCTTGAATAAGGATAACAATGGGTTACAGACCCAGTTGCAGAGTGAAGGCCAAAAAAAAAACAACCTGGGGCACAGGTGCAGTCTCTGAAAGTCCTCGTGGAAGATGGCTCAGCTAAAGAGGTAGTAATACGTGCAGAGAGTGAGCGGTTACAGCTCCAAGTGCAAGCCTCAAGACAACAAGCACAGGCACTGGAGTCAGAAAACAAAAAGCTACAGGAGGCGACAAATCAGATTGCCACAAGAGCCCCAGATCCCTGCAAGATGGAGATGCCAGCTGTCACTAGAGTTGCAACGCTTCCTGAAACAGGGCAGAGGCCTCAAACACTAGAGGCTTTGGACACAATTGAGGAGAAGATGGTAGTGCTGGGAGCACAGTTTGTGGAATGCATAGTGGTCGCAAAAAACAAATGCCAAGAGCAAGCCCAGGAGTTTGAGGTATTGAAAGAGGCCTTGCAGGAGACAGAGACACAGCTGGAGACCACACAGCTAGAGGTTCTGAAGCCTCTGGAACAGGGAGAGCTACCCGAATACCTAGGCCTGGATAATCCACAATGCAGAGCTGGCCTAGTGCGGCCAGAGAAGAGCACTATGACAAAGAACTCCCTGGGGGTAGACCCTATAACCATGCGGGGGGAGATCCTATCTGCACTTCTGCAGTACCTGGATCAGGGATGGGAACAGCTGGTGAACAACCATGCGGCTAAGATGGATTGAATAAGATGGACTCTGGAGGAATTCCTTGGCAAACATGACAGAAGGGTGTCCACCATGCCAGAACAAGTCCAGCCTGCTGGAACAGGTATGGCAGACATAACGTCCATGGGGAAAAGGGTGAAATCCAGTGCTAGAATCGGGCCCAGGGACCCGATTCACCAAGGTGGCTCACAGGGGGTAAAGCACCCAAAATGTAGGGACAAGATAACAGGTAGCTCAAAACCTAGGGCAATGTGAGCCACAGAGAGACCCCAGAAAAGAGAAGTTGGCCTAGAAAGGGAACTCAGGCCAAGGAGCCAGAGAAGAAAAGGAGGGAGTGACCACCTAAGGGGGCCTTAGAGGAAGTAGTGCTGGGCCTGAAGTCTTATAATGAGTGGGGGGGCCATTGAGCCTCACACCAAGGCAGACCCTGTCCCAGGCACAGGCTGCATACCCAGATAAGGGAGCCGGGGTTTCCACTGAGCCAAATGCCCTTAAATAAGAGGGGGATCAACGGCCTGGGAGGAGATTCCAGTTGTATGTAAATAACCTCTCAGAGCAGGTCAAGTGGCAGACCCTACGGAAACTGGTTGCAGCAAGGGTCAGGGGTGGCCTACGTAAGAGTTTATATGGGAGCTAGAGGCAGACCCACTGGCTGGGGCAAAATAGAATTTTGGGCTGAAGAATATGCCAAAAAAGCCTTAAAAATGCAGTGGGAGATCTGGGGAAGGCTAATGGATTTACAAGGAACCATAGGGAAGCAAGAGGCCCCATGACCAGTTCTGAGAGGAGGAATGGGGCGCATAGTGGTTGAACGGAACCGAGCCTGAGTTGAGGGGGAGAAGACACCCCAACCAATAGAGGGGAACTCTCCTGTAAGGAGGAAGAAGGTTCTGGTTGCCCTACTGGCAGGCTCAGAGTGAAAAAAGAAAAAAAGAGAGAGAGAACATAGTGTAGGAGGACACCATTGGCCCTAAAAGGCCGGAGACCCAACTGACTCAAATAACATCTTACCAAGGTTGGCTAATGTGGGGGCACTACCTGTGGCGGGGTAGCTCCTATCAAATCCCACACAGTGCTTCCTTGGGGAAAAGGAGAGCAGGAGGTACCTGAAAACCTCCACTTCCATGTTCCTGAGTTGTCAGGTGGCACAAGCAAGAGTGTGAGGAGCCTAAGGAGAAGAATGTAAGTGACAAAGAGTAAGGACCCCCTCCCCCACCGGTGAGTTTGGATCTTAAGTGGGCAGATGTGTCGCAGGGCACTAAGGTGCCCTACTCCTAGAAGAGCAGAAACAGCCTGGGAGAGGGCCCAAAGAGAAAGACAGAAGCCCAGATGCAGGTTACCAAGGCAACAAGCCAGAGGACAAATTAGGTTGCACCTGCACATGGTCAGCTGACCAGAAGTGGGGGGGGCATATAAACCCCAGACTGGAGCTAGGGAGGGTAGTTCTCTGCCAGCAACCAAGGGGGAAGGAGCCCTCAGAGTAAGTGAAGGGAAGAAACCTGACTAAGTTCTGCTCCCAGTAATAGAAAGGGGCAGAGCACACCTTATGCAGCTGGTGTTATGTTATAGCCCAGGGGCTTATGTTTGGTTGTAGTTTTATAACACCAGTGGTTTGGGTGAGGCTATTTGGGGAAGGAGGAGGCCTCATTGGGGTCTACTACAGTGTGGTGGCCCTGGTGCCAGAGGAGGCGAGGCATTTGAGGTTTACGGACCCTGGAGCCAGTGAGGCACAGAGACAGGGCTGTGGAGAGCCCAGAGAGGACAAGGGGGGCAAATTCATACCAAGGCCCAGACTGAACAATGTGAATGCCATCTGCGAGGATTGGGGTGTGGTAAAGGGGCATTTGGATCCACGCATATAGCCCATAAGGCTAGGGTGCCCCTGAAGCTCCCATTGTGAAATGAGACCTACAAGGGGTCCGGGAACCCACTGGGTTCAGAGGGTCCATCAAACCATGTCCAAGAGGACTTAAAGGCATCCTCCCTATTTTTATATTTCCATCAAAGGTGTGGCGGGTGAAACTGAGGGTGCCCATTGGGCCAAATTGGCATGGTTGAGGAGCCTTAGGAGATCATGGCCATCCTTGAGGACCCCGTCCTGTGACAGAGCAGTGGAGAGAAGCTGGGAGCTAGGAGGTCAGAAGGCAGAGCAGAGCTGAAGCTGGGAGAGGTAGAGAGCTAGGAGATCAGGGGGTAAATAAGTGGTGGTGAGCTGAGGGGAAAAAGCAGGGAGATGGATTGACAGAGTTGGGAGATCAGGGCAGATAAGTGGTGGTGAGTAGAGGAAAAAAAGCCAAGTTGGAGAGATGACAGGAGATGAAAGCTGGGGACAGGAGGCAGAAAAGTGGCAGAGCGGAGGTCAGCTGGGAGAAGAGGCAGTGGGGTGCTGGGGGTTTAAGCCAGAAAAGCCAGGAGGTGGATGCTGAGTGGTGGCAAGCCAGGGAATAAAGCCAGGAGATGGAGATTGGTGGAGACAGAGAGCTGGGAGGCAGAGGGCAGACCCAGGGCTGAAGCCGGGAGGCAGGTCGGGGTTAAAGAGAGAGCTGGGAGGCAGCAGAGTGGTGTAGCTGAGATGAGAGAGAGACAGGAGGAAGGTCAGAGGGGTACAGAGCAGAGACTGGAGCAGGGCCAGGATGTCAGTAAGACAAAACCCAACTTGGGGTTCCAAAATAAGTTTATTAAACAGGCAACACACTATACAACCCCACAAAGTTATTGGTTCCCACACACACGCACTCTCCCACACAGGTAGCAGGAGAGGAAAGGCTTAATGGAGGGACTTGAGGCCATGATGTGCAGAGAGAGAGCTCAAGTCCCTTGCTGGGGAAGAAGGTGGGTGATAGCTACCTATCTGGGCTGTGAGTTGATCCTCGATGGACAATCAGGGTCTTCTCCAGTAAGGTGTTGTCCAGAGGGCGTCACTGGCAGGGCCTCTGGGTGGATAGGTGGTGTTGTGTAGCGTGGTCCAGATGGCGAGGATGTCCCAAGGAGGTCACACTCTACCACCCCTTTTATAGGGGTGGGCTACCTGTGACTCCAATGGGAAGGACATGCCCAGGCAAGGGCCACTCCTGCTCAGATGAGGTCATGAAGTTCCCGGTATCCTCATTGTTCAGTGGGATACAATGGTGGAGTTCCTGATTTCTATTCTGTTCTTTGTTTCCATGTTGCTGGTTTCTTGAAGGGTTTTTATCTTTCAAATACTGGGTTTTGTCTCTGGTCTTGGGAGTAGGTCTATATTTTCAGGGAGAGTCAAAGCAAGGCAGTAGTGCAGTCATTCAGCAGGGGCTCTTAGGCCTGCTACCATTATGATTCAAGCACCCTCATTCACCCTCATTAATCTAGGAACCAATTTGCATAGGAGGGGTAGGTATGTGTCATAGTTACAACACAATTACAATAGGGTATGCCCGGGCAGGGGACGCAAAATGGAGATTTGACATTACAAGATGGAGGCTTGACATGACTTTGGTTAACTTACAGGAACAGGACTAAATCATGCAATATCAATGTAAAACAATAAAAATCAATACAAACATAATAGGAATACAACATAAAACAGTAACAATGAATACAAAAAAAACAGAACACTATTTACAACATAAAAAGGGGCTTGTCGCAATAATGGAATACAAAAACTTAGCTTATTTATGAGTACCTATAACTACTTATAAGGGGTAGAGAGGGCAGAGAGAAAGTCAGAAATGGTTGGGGAAGGGGAGAAAATGTATTTTTAAATAAAAAAAAAGAAAAGAAGAAAAACTGGGGGTTTTGCTACAATTAATGTATGTATAGTCGCATACCCCACCCTGCAAGATAAGAGCGCTATTATTCTTAACTTGTAAATGTGGAACTAATAGGCGCAGAGATCTCTTTTGAGGTTCTGAGACTAAATGACTGACTGAAGCTCACACAGATTGCTCGTGACAGAGCAGAACCTGAATCTTGGTGTCCCATGGTCCAGGCTTTACACACTGGAGCATTTCCCCTCTCACTATTTTTATTATTCACAACCATGTCCACACTTTTTAGCCTGCCAAAGCTGAATGAGAAGATTTTTTTTTTTTTTTAATTATGGTTGGGCTTCTCTTGAAAGGTTAAGCAACAACTGCAAAAGCTGAATAGATTATGGGTTTGTCTACACCAATACATTATTCCATTATAAGTTCAGGTGTGAATTTAAAGTGGAATAGCTGCTCTAGAACAACTCCATAACTGGAAACTGTTATTTTGGAATACAATATCTTGTCTGGTTTAACTTCATCTAGATTGAACTAAAAATGGAGAAAAAGGCACTCCCAGTCAAGAATAAGAATGCCTTGTCAGAGGGTTATTTGGGAACGGGTGTTTTGGAATAGCTGTTACTGCAAAGAACTTCTAGAAAGATTTTATGTTTAGACAGGCCCTCAAAGCAGGGCTTTGACAGCATCAAAGAAGATTCTACATAGTTACCAACCCAAGGGCATAAGAACTAATTCTCCTTTCAGTCAATGTTATGGGATCAGATGACTTTTAATCAGAAGCATTGTAGATAGTGAGAGGTAGTTAGCTATGCTAGTCTGCCTGACTACAGAGGGCAGGGCAGGATTACACTAAACTAACTGGGCACATCTACCCAGGACATTTCTTGCATACTAGACTAATCAGATGCATAGTAAACATCACGCATCTACACCTGCACCCCTATTAGGCTGAAGTAGACTAACTTACTCAGCTGTAGGATAGTACTTGTAAACAGCACATGTTGACGTTGCCCCAGCTGGCTAGGGCAGTGTGGAGGCTTCCTGCCAGCTAGCCCCATACTAAAGCACACTTATGCCCCAGCCACAGCACATTAAGCTGGGGGGATGGGGGAGCCTAGGGCTGGCAGGTTGACCCCCAGGGCTTCCTTCCAGCCAGGGCTGCTCCAGCCCAGCTCAATGTGCTCCAATCCCAGGTGCACATGAAGAGACAGTGCCCAGGAGCAATAAACTGGAGCAATAAGCTCTAGAACTTATTTGGCCATATTAATTGCATGCATAGACACTCCCACTGGTTCAGAGAGGCATAAGGTTTCAGAGTATCTGATGAACCAGGCTGTCACCTATGAAAGCTTATGCTTTCATAAACATGAATCAATTCATCTCTATGGTGTCAGTCTACCTTATCTTATGACTGTAAACAGCATTTACATGAGCTTCTGCAACATAAACTTTCTATCTCTCTACCTATCTGTTCACTGTTACCAAAGCGCCTATACATGTGCAGGGAGGATGCTCCAACATGCTGTAATTACAGCGTATTAATTGAGTCTGCAGGAGCATGACTCAATTACCACACTCAAGCATCACTTGTATCAGCATCCCTGTGGCTCTTGGACTCGCTCTAATTAAAGCACCCCCCTCTACTCCCAGAGCACATGTATAAATGCCCAAAGTGCCTAAGATTCTTCAATGCTTTTAGCCTCACAGAACCCCTGTGAGGTAGCAAAGTCCAGGTATCCCATTTTTGTAGATTCAGGACTGAGTACAGTGAGCCAATTTTTTAAGGCTATTTAGGTGCCTAGTGATGGAGAGATGTGCCTAGTAGGTATTTCAAAGCCATGTTAGGTGCTTAGGTATTAGGCCACAGAAAATCTGTGGAGAAGCAGGGAATTGAAGGCTGGTCTCCTTTGGCCCAGGCTGAATTATTTCTTTCCTGAATTATTTTTTAACCTTGGAGGTAGAAGGTAATCAACTTTTGCCAGTTCCTTTTAAACTATTAGGCATATACTGTGTATGTTTTTCTGTAAATCTAAGTCAACATATGCTTAACCATCTGGTGAGGAACAAATCCAAGCAACCAAGGTATCTGAAAGTTCAAACATCTGATCAGTCGCAGTGCTTTTCTGTACAAGTCTGAATAATAGTTATATATTGTATAATGAAATAACAATGCAAAAATTAATTATCATACCGCAATGGGATGTTTAATATTGGCACTTAAAATATTGCCACTCCCCATGGGTTTTTTTATCCCTTCTTTTCCTCCTCTTCTCTCCTTTCCCCAAGAGAAAATGGTTTTACACAATCTACATCCTGGATTAAATGCATTTTTCCAGATTGTTCTATTTTCCAAACTCTTTGCTTTGTCTGTGTCATCCTCATTTTTGCATCTTCCTGCTGGCTCCATTTTCTCCATTGCACCAAGTCCAAGTAGCTGCCTTTACTCTCAGGATTCTTCATGGCCTATTCATCTTACTCTGTCATTTCTGCTATCAAGATAACATTTCCAACCACTACACTGCCAGCAGTGCCAGCTTCCGTTGTTCACGTATTACATTTTCAAGCAAGCATCTTGGACTCTTCTCCCATGCTGCCTCTCATGAATGGAAGGATCTCCCTGTAAGCCTCTACAAAGTTATTACTTTGCCTTTGTCCAAACCTCTCCGCAGAACTGTCACTTGGGAAGGTGTCCACAAAGACATGAAGGTGATTGTGGGTTTGCTGTGCTGAGATGATTGGTGTGCTGAGCAATGTAGTTTCATTGCTTCTTTTCTTCCTATGTCTATATATATCTACTTCTTGTTTTTCATCTGATACTTACACCGAAAAATTTTGCCCTGGCTTCATCTTTGTGTTCTGTGTTTTTGCAGAGACTAGGATAATGCAGTCCTTCACCATAAATAAGCAATGTCATTATAAGGTCCTGAGATAAACTGCAGCAGTGAAAGTCTTGTTTCACACCCACACTGTCTCTCCATGGCTAGGGACAGAAATTACACACAAACCGGTATTAGTGATTGGAAACTGGTTCAAATCTGTAACACAACAGAAGTTCAGTGCACATAAAATGATGGAAACTCTCCATTTTCTAATTTGCACTCCTGAAAATCAAATGTGTTGCTCTTGTGAAACAGCAGTGGACATCAGCACCATGCTGCTGCTCTAAAGTATACCTTCCTGCAGAGGTATTAAGTGGTGCTAACTTTCTTGTTCATTCATCTTTCATAACCGTTGTTATGTTAAAATCTGTTGCTCAGCTCCGGTGGGGCAGGGGCCTTGGTGCGGCTGGCCTTAGGGCCCTTGACCACTGTGGTCCATGCCCCTGGCTGGCCAGAGCGGGAGGTCCCGGAGTCCTCCTTTGGCCTGGAGGGAGACTGTGGTCTACCCTCCGCCTCCTGGGGGAGAAGGGCCTGGCAGTAGGAGTCTATCTCCTGTTCGCAGTCCCTGATGGCACGCAGTCTGGCCTGGAGCGCGCCAGAGACCCCAAAAGGGAGCAGACCCCACAAGGGGAGGTCACCATGCTCCCAGGCCCCAGAGCCTGAAAAGGGGACAGGCAGCCCCCGCAGCTGAGAGCCAGGGGCTCCATCTGCGTGGAGCCCGGAACCAGGGGCTCCGTCTGGGAGACAGTCTCTGAGGTGCCGGGGGGAGGGGTGCTGTGCAGCCCGAGGGGACCCGAGGGGTGCGGCGCGTGCCCATCCGTGGCATGCCTCTGGTAGGCTGGCTACGGCTGGGACTGTCTACTCCAAGCTACTTGAGGGGAGAATCAGGAAATAAACTGACCCCTGTCAGTCATGCTATGTGAAACAGGATTAGGCTATACTTTGTGAAAGATAGAAAGACACCCTGGCATTGAATATATGGCATTATATTGAATTATAAGGCATTGAATATTTTTTACCCAGGTGCAAACAGTTGATATAAATGTGCAATATCACTATAAGACAGGCTTATCCTGATTTATATCAACTGTTTGCACCTGGATAAAAAATATTCAATGCCTACAAGTAGCTTGGAGTTCTGCATTTGCTACAAATCATTCTTGTGATCAAAAACACAAAGTGGAGGTTATTTTGAATTAATCCAAATAAGCCTTTTTTAACACTAACACTTGATAAAAATATGTGGATACGATTAAACATAGTAAAATGATTTGCAGCGGTCATTTCTGTAAGGACATGCAGAGCTCTTTTTCCTTTCGTTTCCTTTCCTTTCCTATTACCTAAGTCATCCATGCAGATGATACGCAAAAGCATTCTTCACCTATGAAAGGATCCCAGAAATTTCAGAGCCTAGCATATTTTCCTGGGACAAAGTGATATATGGTCGGGGAGGGGAGAGAGAATGGAATTGTTCGTGGCTCTGTTTTCTCCTCCCTACCAGTTAGATGCGGGAGCGGCGAGAGACGTGCAGGTGAAAGCCCGCTGCGCCCCCGCTCCCCCGAAGCCCCCCAGAGACCCTCCAGCAGCCACGGAGCCCCCTGCTGACCCCCAGCACAGCCGGAGGTAAGCAGGGCCCGTGGAGAGAGGCTAACCCCACAGTGTGTGTGTGGGAGGCGGCGGCTGAGTGGAGCCGGGCCGGGTCTAGTCCCGCCCAGACCCCTACTGCCCCCGGCCCCCCAGGAAGCCACGCGAACAGGCTGCACAAACAGGCACGCTTCTCTGCCGGTGCCTGAGTTAGCGCGGAGTTCGCGTGGGAGGGCGCGCGGGAGGGCCCAGGACCCTGACTACGCACCCCCCAGGGTAGACAGTCCCAGCCGTAGCCAGCCTACCAGAGGCATGCCACGGATGGGCACGCGCCGCACCCCTCGGGGCCCCTCGGGCTTCACGGCCCCCCCCAGCACCTCAGAGACTGTCACCCAGACGGAGCCCCTGGTTCCGGGCTCCACGCAGACGGAGCCCCTGGCTCTCGGCTGCGGGGGCTGCTGTCTCCTTTTCAGGCAGCCCCCTGAAAAGGGGCCTGGGAGCATGGTGACCTCCCCTTGTGGGGTCTGCTCCCTTTTGGGGTCTCTGGCGCGCCAGTTGGAGGAGCTCCAGGCCACAGTCCAGAGACTGCGTGCCATCAGGGACTGCAAACAGGAGATAGACTCCTACTGCCAGGCCCTTCTCCCCCGGGAGGTGGAGGGTAGACCACAGTCTCCCTCCAGGCCAAAGGAGGACTCTGGGACCTCCCGCTCTGGCCAGCCAGGGGCATGGACCACGGTGGTCAAGGGCCCTAAGGCCCGTCGCACCAAGGCCCCTGCCCCACCGGAGCTGAGCAACAGGTATGCACCTCTTGCCGCTCCAGCAGAGCCTGCTGAGTTGCCGGCTCCCACAGGCAACATGGACCCAACTGCAGCTCCCGCCCCTGCTCTCCCTAAGACAAAACGTAAGGTGTTTGTTGTGGGAGACTCTCTCCTGAGGGGGACTGAGGTGGCAATCTGCCGCTCCGACCCCTTAGCCCGGGAAGTCTGCTGCTTCCCGGGGGCCCGCATCCGGGACATTGCGGAGAGGATCCCAGAGCTCCTCAAACCCACAGACCACTATCCCATGCTCCTAATTCATGTGGGCACCAATGACACGGCTCACAGCACTCCCAGCCGGGTCATGGGGTGCTACAGGGATTTGGGAGCGGGGCTTAAGGGTCTGGGGGCACAGGTGGTGGT
>NW_005841900.1:2983040-2988280 GCF_000455745.1 Alligator sinensis | reverse complement strand
AAGAAAGAGACTTGGGGGTCATCATTGACCACAAGATGAACATGAGCCTGCAATGCGATGCGGCGGCTAGTAAAGTGACCAAAACGCTGGCTTGCATCCATAGATGCTTCTCAAGCAAATCCCGGGATGTCATTCTCCCCCTGTACTCGGCCTTAGTGAGGCCGGAGCTGGAGTACTGTGTCCAGTTTTGGGCTCCACAATTCAAAAAGGATGTGGAGAAGCTTGAGAGAGTCCAGAGAAGAGCCACGCGCATGATCAGAGGTCAGGGAAGCAGACCCTACGATGACAGGCTGAGAGCCCTGGGGCTCTTTAGCCTGGAAAAGTGCAGGCTCGGGGTGATCTGATGGCCACCTTTAAGTTTATCAGGGGTGACCATCAGTATCTGGGGGAACGTTTGTTCACCAGACTGCCCCAAGGGATGACGACTAGGTCGAATGGTCATAAACTACTACAAGACCGTTTCAGGCTGGACATAAGGAAGAATTTCTTTACTGTCCGAGCCCCCAAGGTCTGGAACAGCCTGCCACTGGAGGTGGTTCAAGCGCCTACATTGAACACCTTCAAGAGCAAACTGGATGCTTATCTTGCTGGGATCCTATGACCCCAGCTGACTTCCTGCCCTTTGGGCAGGGGGCTGGACTCGATGATCTTCCGAGGTCCCTTCCAGCCCTAATGTCTATGAAATCTATGAAATCTCTCTCTCTCTCTCTCTCTCTCTCAAAAAAAAAAAATCAATTTATCAGCAAGAAACAAAACAATATGGACTGACTTAGAGCTGCCCACTCTAACAAATAGCATGGGGATTGAATGAAGCTTTATTTAGGTATATTTTTTGTATGACAGTTCTTATTTATATTTCAGAAATAGTCAACCCCCCCCAGTAGGATTCTCCCATTCTGCTATATACTATACCATACATACAGCAACACGCCCCTTGCCCCTTTCCTCACCCTTGCCCCACAAACTTATCTAAGCACCTTATAACTACTGAGTCTTTTTTTGTTTTTTGCAACATCCCTGCAAGATAGGGGAGAATTATTTCTTCTTTTGCCCATGAGGAACTGAGAGGCAAAATGATTAAGTCATTGGTTCAGGGTCATGCACACTTCTGTGGCTGAGCTATGACTAGCACCCAGATACCCTGAGTCACAGCCCAATGACTAACAACAAGACAATCCTGTTGCTGACAATGTTTGTTCGTAATGAGCCCACATTTCTGAAATACATTCCCTGAAGAAAAGCAATTAAGTATGAACTTCACTACTTTTATAAAGAGCTGTCGGACACACCTCTTGGCCAATGCCTTCCAATGATTATATCCTGGTTTCTTAAGCTGCATACAGAAGAGAAGATAGTCCTTGATCATTTTTATTGTGGTCATATCCACATTTTCTAGCTAGTGACAGAAATTGCACATAAACTAATATAAGTGATTGGAAACCAGTTCAAAACTGTAATACAACAGAAGTTCAATGCACATAAACTGCTTTCAAAATAGCCCAAACTGAGTTAAAATAAACCTGGATGGATGTAGTATCAAACTTAACTAATTTGGGTTAAATCAGTTTATTGAACTTCTGTCCCAGATCCCCTCCAGTTTCAAGTTAACTCACAGTCCCTCAGCATCCTAGGATGCTTTGCACCTCCCCCGCAAGGTGGGCAGGCTACCCTTGGCCCAACTTTTCTGCTCCAGCCCAGCAGGGAAGCATGCTCCAATACCCCCCAACTTTTGACTTGAGGCACAGCAGGCATGTGGCTTCATTTCTGGAATCAAAAACAGATGTCTGATCACTTGCTTATTGGTTCCATCTATGCAGCTTCGACTAACCTGAGAAGATTGAATCAATTCAGCATTGGTTTTTTTGACTGTCTGTACTTAGCTCAGAAGTTTAGTGCACATAAGCTGCTTTCAAAATGGCCAAAATCAGCTTAAGATAAAATTGGATGGATGTAGTATCAGGCTTAACTGATTTAGGTTAAATTAGTTTATTGAATTTCTGTCCCAGATCCCCTCCAGATTCCAGTTAACTCACAATCCTCCAGCATCCCAGGATACTTTGCACCTTCCCCACAAGCCCCCACTCACAGGGTGGGTGGGCCCAACCTGTCTGCCCCAGTCAACCAGGAAGGCATGCTCTAGCACCCCAATGGCTTCTGGCCTGAGCCAGTGCAGACATGTGGCTGTATTTCTAGAATCAAAAGTGAAATTCTGTTCATGTGCTCACCAGTTCAATCTAAGCAGTTTAGACTAATCTGCGAAGACTGAATCAATTCAGCCTCAGAATTTTGTACTAAACCTAGAGGTCTAGGAAGTTCTGATTAGAATAGTGGGCTCAGTAGCTACTGCTGTGCCTTTCCACCATGAATGTGTGCAATCCATTTTTGTATCTGGCTAAACTGTCAGCTTCCACAACATCTTGTGGCAGTGAGTTTTACACTTCAAATAAACTGTGTGAAAAAGAACTTCCTTTTGTTGTTTTTACACAGTTTGTATATTGTGTGAGAGAGTAAATAAGTTCTTATTTACTTTCTCTTCATCATTTAGTATTTAGTAAACCCTTATGTCCCCTCTCAAGTGTCTCGTTTCTAAACTAAATAGGCCTAGCCACTTGAGTCTCTCCTCATAAGGAAACCCCTCCATACCACTAATCATGCTTGTTGCCCTTCTCTCTGCCTTCTCTAGGTCTTCTATCACCATTTTGAGGGTTGGGGATAAAAATGGGGCACAGTATTCAAGATGTGGATTTATAAAACAGCAAAATGATACTTTTGGTTTACAATTCCCTTCTTAATAATCACTAACATTTTGTTTGCCTTTCTGATGGCTGCTGAGCACTGAGCTGATGGAGAACTCTCTACAATGATGCCTAGATCTCTTTCCTGTGTGATAACAGCTAATGTAGAGCCTGTCATAGTGTAGGTATAGTTTGGGTTTTTTTGCCTAAGTGGAAAGTGTTGCACATATCTACATCTAATTTCATCTGACATTTAGTTATCCATTCACTCAACAGTGCCTGATCCTTCTGTAGTTTCTCGCATTCTACCTTGTTCTTTACTGTTTCGCATAGTGTTACGTGATCTGAAAGTTTGGCCACCTTACTACTCACCCCCTTTTCCAGATTATTTATGAATATGTTAAATAGCACTAATCCTAACACAGGTATTTGGGGGACACCACTGTTTACTTCTTTCCATCCCAAAAATTGTCCATTTATACTCATTCTTTGCTTTCTTTCTTGCATACAATTTCTAATACACAGGTGGGCCTTCCCTGTAATTCCATGACTACCTAACTTCTGTAAAAGCCTCTGATAGGGATTGTCAAAGGCTTTTTGGACTTTCAGAATTGTGGAAAAGATTAGGGAGATTCTCTCACTAGATCCAGACTATGTCAACTTGATCACCCTGATCCACCTGCTTGCTGACACCCTCAAAGAATTCTAGTAGGTTGGTGAGGTATGATTCCCCTTTGACAAAGCTATGTTGATTCCTCCGGGGTAAAGATGTGCTCCTTCTCTTCTCCCTTCAGCGAAAAGTAGCCGCTGATGGGCCTTTCACCCGTTCCGGCCGCCTGATGGTAAGCGATATGCGCCTCCAATTATTCAGCGTCTGTTACATGCCGTTTTCCACTGCGCAAAGGGCAGTTTCTCACTAACTCTAACTCCATCGTGTCTTCCCTGCATCCTGTTTGTGACGCCATGTCGGGACCGAGGGTTGGTCTAAGGCTATGGCCAGTAGCCCGGACCGTCAGGTGAGGTTTTTCCACGACGGAGTAGAGTTAGGCACGGAAGCGTATTGGTTTTATAAAGAAAGCTTTACTTACACTGCCGATGGTCACAGTGCAGGAAGGAAACTTGCTTGAGTTGCAGTTGCACACAAACAAACACAAATGAGATCTCTTCCGAACCGCACCGAACCGAGATGAGTCGTCAATATACGACTCCACGAGCGCTTCACACAGGGGATACGTCAAATTTACACTATGACGGGGAGTGGCTAAGAGCTGATCAGGCCTCTATGTCCTCCTCCAAGACACACGCGGAGTTTGCTAGGCTCCACAGTGCGCTCAGAGTTTCCCACGAGATGGTTGTGGAGTCCGCCAACTTGGGTGGAAACTGCTCTAACCTTTTATACGGCTAGCAAGCCAATTGCTAGCCACCACGTAGGAATAATTTAGAATTGACTAATAGTGGAACACTAATTTGCATGTGTGTGGCGGGAACTCTTTTGCACTGGGGATTTCTCTCTGCAGCTGAGAAATCCACCGTGCAAAGAAAGCTCCATGTGGTGGGAAAATTCCAATGTGCCGAGGCACTAAAAATCATTGGGTTATGACATGCCCCCTTGCCGATGGCACAGCCAGAATTTTAAACCACATGCGCATCATGTGAGTCGTTATGAGCTCTCTCGGCTGGTTCGTAAGTTAAACGGTTAAACACAAATTCAGACAACATAATGAGTTCGTCCTCTAAGGGCCGAATCAGATAATAGCCGGCACTAACACACAGACACATAATTATATTCATAACAAGAAATTCAACTATCAGGACTCCAGTAGTCGAAGTGGCGAAGTCACGAGTCAAGTCCTCGCTTCTTTAATGATGTTCTCCATCTCTCTCTCTCGGGACTTCCCTCCACCACGCACTCCGAGTCCTGGACCTGTAAAAAGAAAATCCTCAAAACGATAAATTAACCTATATTACAATATTTACATGGAACCGT
Organism: Alligator sinensis; assembly: GCF_000455745.1. Classification (NCBI taxonomy): domain Eukaryota; kingdom Metazoa; phylum Chordata; order Crocodylia; family Alligatoridae; genus Alligator; species Alligator sinensis. The sequence goes on along the minus strand of NW_005841900.1, from coordinate 2,983,558 downwards.
GTGCGATGGGGCAGTCAGCAAGATTTGTCGCCGTTTTCTGCCTTTCACAGCACACAATACAGGTGCTCGGGCACGGCTCCGTTCTGGACAATTTTTCTCCTGCACGCTCATGGATACAACCGATGCGGAAGTGGATGGCAAACACCGCGGGGTTCTATCCACGCTCAGCAAGACGAAAACGTCAATGACAACGTCGAGGAGTCGTCGTCTGGCTTGTCTGGATACTGAAAACCCAGTTCGTAGGCCAGTTGCTATTGGCCTGCGTCCCCCAGGATTCAGAGCTGTCATTTGGTGAGCCCAGAATGGTTTATGAGGAACCCAAACATGATTCGCTCTTCGGGCGTTCTCTGCGGTAACAGTTGATCAGATTCGCTAGGGCTTGCGCCCTGAGCTTCGACCGGGTATATAGTAGATCGATGCTCCCAGTTGCTAGGTGTTCTCGACTTCATGAGGACGCGCAATCGCGAAAGCTGACGCAAAAGGTTGCTTGCAGGTTGACCAACCATGGGGTTGAGGAA
>NW_005841900.1:2977708-2982682 GCF_000455745.1 Alligator sinensis | reverse complement strand
AAGCTTGCTTCTTCTAGGTCCAACAAATCGGACCCAAATTCCACAACTAGGCATCCCATCCACACGCCTAGGGTCTCCTCAGGTCTGATCTTTGACTCCTTGTACAGTTCCTGCAGCTCAGTTCGAGTACGAGCATGATAGGTGGTGGCACAAGCTGCACTCGATGGATCAGTTGCCTGGCAGGTCGGTGTCACAGGGCGAACTGCTGCTAGAGCCATTATTGATTCTGGTAGGAGGGGCGGATGCTCCCCTCTGCTCGATGCTCCCTCCCCGTGGCAAGGCGGCGGGGCCACCGGAGGCGACGCCACTTCAGTGGGTGGGACCGCTAGACGGATTCTCACTCGTTCTTTTGAAGCTCCGCCCATCTTTTCCGGCTCCTCCGTGTGGCTCCCTTCTTGCTCGGCGCCATCTTGAAATGGCGTCTCAAGATCCTCTTTCACAGCCGCGTCTTTAGCTGCCTGAACGGTTGCGAGCAGCTGGGCTTTTAAACTTGCATTTTCCCGCATGAGAGTTGTCATAGCATGGACCATTGCACTCAACATCTTTCCCCTGTCGCACTTCGGGGTTGCCCCTTCAGCTGTCCCTCCGTCTCCAAACTCTCATGGAGATCGGATGGGAGCTCGCGACTCCTCAATCTAGACAACACAGCTTGGATAGTAAACTGGTCTTCCGTCTCCTGCACATATCGTAGGCAGCGGGTATACTTTGGGTCGAGGGTCGGGTCTACTGCGCCCACCGGTCTTACTGGGGCTGAGGATACGGTGCCCCCTTCCTCTCGGGATCTAAACAGGACCCGCTCTCCACCCATCACACACCCGAAAGCTCCGGAGTAAAGATGTGCTTCCTTCTCTTCTCCCTTCAGCGAAAAGTAGCCACTGATGGGCCTTTCACCCGTTCCGCCCACCTGATGGTAAGCGATATGCGCCTCCAATTCTTCGGCATCTGTTACATGCCATTTTCCACTGCGCCAAGGGCAGTTTCTCACTAACTCTAACTCCATCGTGTCTTCCCCACATCCTGTTCGTGACGCCATGTCGGGACCGAGGGTTGGTCTAAGGCTATGACCAGTACGCCCGGACCGTCAGGTGGGGTTTTTCCACGACGGAGTAGAGTTAGGCACGGAAGCATATTGGTTTTATAAAGAAAGCTTTACTTACACTGCCGATGGTCACAGTGCAGGAAGGAAACTTGCTTGAGTTGCAGTTGCACACAAACAAACACAAATGAGATCTCTTCCAAACCACACCGAACCGAGATGAGTCGTCGATGCACGACTCCACGAGCGCTTCACACAGGGGATACGTCAAATTTACACTATGACGGGGAGTGGCAAAGAGCTGATCAGGCCTCTATGTCCTCCTCCAAGACACACGCAGAGTTTGCTAGGCTCCACAGCACGCTCAGAGTTCCCCACGAGATGGTTGCGGAGTCCTCCAACTTGGGCGGAAACTGCTCTAACCTTTTATACGGCTAGCAAGCCAATTGCTAGCCGCCACGTAGGAATAATTTAGAATTGACCAATAGTGGGACACTAATTTGCATATGTGTAGCGGGAACTCTTTTGCACTGGGGATTTCTCTCTGCAGCTGAGAAATCCACCGTGCAAAGAAGGCTCCATGTGGCAGAAAAATTCCAATGTGCTGAGGCACTAAAAATCATTGGGTTATGACACCCAGCAAGTCATATTCATCCATGTACTTTTTATTAATATTTCTACCAGTTTTCCAAGAACAGAAGTTAGCAGCATGCCATGGCATGGGCATTCGGGTCTGGGGTTCACCTCAGGGTCAGGAGAAGCCAAGTAAGTCAGAAGCCAGGAGATCTGTCTGGGGAACCAAGTCAGAGATCCAGAGGGTCAAACAGAGCATAAGGTCAGGAGGCTAGCTGGGTCAGATATCCAGAAAGTCAGGCCAGAGCTGGGTTGGTCATCCAAAAGGTCAGGCAGAGTGTGAGATCAGGAGGCAAACTGGGCTAGGTATCCCAAGAATCTATCAGAGTCACTAGCAGCACAACCCAAGGATACAGCAACCTAGGCATAAGATTGCACCTTCTTGTTCAGGCACTTTTGCTTCTGGGTCAAGGGTTTACATGAAAAGGGGTAAGACAGGACGGAGAATTATTTTGGGTGGAGGACTGTTTACCAAGTTTTGGCAAGCTGTCGAGGACTGCATGAGTAGCCCTGCCCCTTGACAGGTGCTCTGCCCCCTGGTGGCCATCTTGGGACTGGAAGTCCCACCCCCTAACCCCCACTCTGCCACCAGAAGTACCTCCCTTTGCCCCCAGAAATACTACTTTCAGCAAAGGGTTTTGCCATCTTAAAGCCAGGAAAACACTAAATTATATTCTAAAAATCAAATATCTACAAAATTCATTAATTTGCTTAAAAAAAAAATTGTGTCCCAATTTACATGTTTGTATAGTGTATTGTCATGGGATGGGGTCCTCAAAGATGGCCGTGTTACCCCTAGGCCCCTCAACCATACAAATTCAGCCTGATGGGCACCCTCTATTCTCGCCCGCCAAATCTTGATGTATTTGTAATATAGGGAGGCTGCCTTCACATCCTGTTGGACATGGTCCTGATGGATTTCTTTGAACCCCATGGGTCCCCGGACCCCTTGTGGGTCCCGTTTCAAAATAGATGTCCCAGATCACCCCAGCCTTATGGGCTATATGCGTGACTCCAACTGCCCCTTTACCATGCCCCAAGCCTCACAGATGGCATTGACGTTGTCGGTCTAGGCCTTACTATGATTTGGCCCCCTTGTCCTCTTTGGGCTCTCTGCAGCCTTGTCTCTGAGCCCCCAAATGCCACGCCCTCTCTGGCACCAGGGTCCCCACACTGCAGTGTGCCCCCAATAAGGCCTCCTCCTTCCCCAAATAGCCTCACCCAAACCACCGGTAGTATACAAAAGCAAACAAAACATAAGCCCCTGGGCTATAACATAATACAAAAGATCAGGGTGTGCTCTGACCCTTCAAAAGGACCAGGTTTCATCCCTGGCACTAAGTGTCTAGTAGGCAAGGATACCTGTGGAGCTCATGGAGCTCCCTTAGCCCTAGGTGCAGCATACCAAGCAGTTGCAAAATCACTACATACTTCCTCCCTAGAGGCTCCTTTCCCTCTGGCTGCTAGCAGGGAACTGGTCTCAGCCCTAGGATTTATATATTATCCAGGCCCTGCCCCTTCTGGTCAGGTGACCGCCAGCAAGTGTGGGCGAACTAACTCATTCTGGCTGCCCTGGTAATCAGCAGCTGGGACTCCCAACTGACTGCTAGGGCTCTCTCCATAGCAGTTCCAGGCCTTAAAAGGAGCAGGGCACCCTAGTGCCCTATGACATGTACACAGAGGGAATTGCACAATAGCTTAAAATGAAGTCTTACTCTTGTATACTAGGGGGTGGGAGTATGGAGGGTATAGGTTTGTTGTGGTGGGCTGTGGGTGTGTGGGTATGTGGGGGAGGGTGTGGGTGTGTGGAGTTTTTGAGGGGGTGGATAGGTGTGTGGGTGTGGGGTGAGGGAGCATGTGGGTATGTGTGGATATGTGGAGTGTGGGTGGGTATGGGGTTTGTGGGGGACCGTGTGGGGGGATCTTGGCTGGGGTGTGTGAGTGGGTGTGGGGATCTGTGTGTATGGCTATGCGAGGGGGGTGTGGGTGCATGTATATGGTGGGGGTGTTTGTGGGACTCACCCTACAAACACACAGACACACTTTCCCTCCCTCACTACACACACACACACACACACACACACACACTCTGTGCTTCACTCTTTTTACACACACACACACACACACACACTGTGCTTTGCTCACTACACACATGCCTCCCAAAACCAGAGCCTGGCTGGCCAGGCTTTCTGCTGCAGGATCACTGTGGCTGCAGCTCCCAGAGGCCCCAGTTAAGGTTGCTGGGACAAACAAAGTTGCTGGCCCCAGCCTCCCCTATTGCACCCAGGAAAACATGTCGGAGTGCACATGGCACAGGTGTTCCCTGGGGACAAGTAGCAGTAGCACACATTGTGCTGCTGCTGTTTTGCCCCAGGGAAACACATGCTCCTGCTCATAGGGATATGCTCATTCTGTTTTAAGTTTTGGAAAGCTTATTTCACAACATGCATATTTAGTCCATTTTAATGCAATTGTCTTTTTATGATTTGATTTGCGGGTGTATTTATAGTGGTATACCGTAAGAAAACCCAAAGGACAGGGGAACATTCATTAGGTTTGTTGATTCATATGCAACATAACCTCAAGGCCTTTGCAAAAGAAGAGGATAATATGTTAAATTAAATCTATCTGTCTCCCTGTAAGACCTAAACTGGTCATTTTTATGGCAGTGTATATAGAATCAAATGCACAATTCCCCTTGTTGTATCTGCTGAATTCTTCATATGCTGCACTCAAATGGCTATTTGCTAGTTTATGATAAATCATACTAAACATGGAAGGTAATATGATATCCTTTCAATAACCGTTGTTCAAAATTTCTAATAGCAATCATCATGCTGATCAGAGAACATCACCATGCCAATTTAAGCAGCATATGGTTCTAATTAACACAGTGCTTACTTTTGCTATACATTTTAAAATGTCTTATGCCATTTTTGCAAACCTAAATATAGTTAGACTCTCTTTGTTTATCTTTTAATTTTTTCCACATAGCTAAATAGTTTTAGAGGTTTGAGAGACTCCTCTAATCCTTGCCCCAAGTAATTTTCTCCAGCAGCCGATTTATGAGATACAGGCAAGAATAAATAACTTTTAAAGAAAGGCAAGTGAACACAGGCATGTTGCATGCTTTTCCATATACATTCCACTTGCAATCAAAGCAGTGTCTATTCACACGCTGTGTATTGAATGCACCTACATATTCTGCAAAGAAGAGATGACATGGAAAAATATATTAGTGAATAACAAGTACAGTAAACTCTGGTTGCTCCACCTAGGATTATTCACCATTATAGTTTAATTAG
>NW_005841900.1:2954851-2977677 GCF_000455745.1 Alligator sinensis | reverse complement strand
GTCACTCTTTCCCCACCTTCTTAATTAGCAGCCCCAGATAATTGGTCACTACTGGATGATACATTATTATTTCCATGTTGAGTTAAGATTTTACTGTCCTTTTCTTTCACAGATACCAGCATAAAGCACTTTCCATCTGTGAAGAATTAGGAAACAATATCCTAAGAAAAGATCCTGCATGCATTTTGTTTGAAGAAATTTGTTTTTTATATTCTGTTAGATCTTAACCAAATGATGTGTGATTGTTGTTGAATGGCTCCATTGATCCATAAAGTTCTTATGATTCCTTTCAACATGGAGAGCATCTAACAGTGAAAAAAGGACCTTATAGCTCTGCACAGCTGCTCTTTCCACACAGTAAGCACAATCATAGAACATTATTGATCTGAGATAGCTTGAGATATCTTAATGAAGATCAAGGCCCAATTTTTCAAGGTTTACTCACTAGGCAAACTCCCATTTAAGTTGATGTGAAGCTTGTAAAAATAGTAAGTCTCCTTATTAAGATGAAGGGAATAATCCTGGCTCCATTGAAGTCAATAGCAAAACTCTCATTAATTTTAGAGGCACCAAGCTTTCTTATGAAAAGTTTCCTTTTAAAATCTTCTATGTGGTTTATACCGCTGGCAGATCTCTATTTAAGCAGTGTCAATACAACAAACAGTAGATTACTGTAATTACAGATGTCCATTTGTTTTGTATTTTTGAAAAATAGCTCTTGATTATTCTAAAACTGTAGTACTATTACTAAGAATACCTTTTTAGTGGTAGCAGTATTCATGGCTGATATAATTCATAGCCATGGGATTTCCTATGGATTCTACCAGTACGGGTTGTATTTTGAAAACATGCACTTTTGGTACACTCTGGGCACTGTTGTTTTCCTGAGCCTGCTGGCAGCCAAAAACAACTGCTCTGAGAGATATCAATTGTTCCATTCTTTCCAAAGGATTGATAAATCTAAGATCAAAACTGGACACTCTAAATATCAGTACTGTTAATTATGTGCTTCTCACCATTTTAGCAGAACCATTCAGCTCACACGCCCATTGTGTTCTCCCAAATGCCTTCCAGTGTCCATGTGCCAAAGACCCCAATGATTTCCCAGCCAGCTGCCAAACATTCTGCTTCTCTCCAGATAATCTGCCTGGCACATTTCTGAATTGCAATATATATACATTTGGCATAATGAAAACTGACAATGTGAGGACAGAATAAAATACCTTGAATGCAATAGCAACGCAAGGTCAAGTGAGTCTATTATTAATAGTGAGTATATTATTACACTGCATTAAAGAATCGGTTGTCCCTTGGGAAGTATGGCCTATGGTTAATATACTGGACTTTGCCTCAAGTAGTTGTGATGAATTCTTAACCCCGCCACAGATATCTTGGTTGCATCACTTAAAATTACCCTGTCCCTAAATTCCCAGTTTCTGAAATAGGTAAACAAAATATTTCTAATCTTTTGTCTAACTTTTTGGTGTGCAGGCTATTTCTTTGTAAGCTCTTAGCAAAAACTGGCCTCCACTTCAGTTGGGAATAATAATGATCCATAACCTTTCTTTAAAGAAATTACTTTTATTTGTGTTTGCAAATAAGAGGATCTCTCAGAAATTTGCTTTTGAATATTCTTTAAATCTCAGTGGTATAATTTGTATTTAAACTAGTTTAAATCAAATTGCCTGGCCCAGTATCATACAGGTGGCAATCTATTTTTTTTTTCCTTAGCTTAATCCATACAGAGGGGAGAGGGGGAGGGAGTTTCAACTTTTTTTGGCTGACAAGTAGAGGATATTTATTTTTATTCTAATAATACTTAGACACTCAGGAGGGAAATTATAATGATTTATTTGCTGATGTGAGGATACCAGTAGATTAAATAAGTTATGCAAATATTAAATATAAGTTTTACTTTAATATTAACTTAGAAGTGTTCATTTCTATATCTTGGAATATCAGAGGTGAGTTTAACAAAGGATTTTAGGCACCTAAAATTGTGGAATTTAGATGCCTAAGTACAAGAAAGAAATTTAGAAACCCCGCTGAGACATCCAAGACTCCTAGGGCATGTCTACGCAAGTGCCCAACTGTGCACTTGTTACTACACAGTCATTTAGTACATGCTTTAGCAAGTACTAAATGACTGTACAGTAATGGCCATTATTGCACAATCCTGGTGGCACATGGGTTGTTTCCAACCCTACTGCTCAGTAGTAACAAGCTACTGTGCAGAAGCTCATTGCTACTGCACAGTAGCATTGGCATCCTGGTTTGTGCCCACCAATGCTACGTCACTGTAGCAAAGAGCTATGTTGCTGTAGCTCATGGCTACAGTAGTGTAGTGCCTCTTGTACATGCACCCCCGACTCCTAAATTTTTGCCTGAAAACTTACTTAGATGACTAAAATTCAGTTACACATGCATGATGAGGCACCACCATTTTTGGATGAGCAAAGAGTTTGAGTACCTACAGCATCTGGAATTCATAAATTAGGCATCCTTGCACCTAATTCTCTAAGGGGCCTAATCCAACAGGCTTTCTCTGAGCGTACCTAAGACTGTCAGCAGTAGGTTCAGCATTCACGTCCATTTTCTTTCAAAACCAAAGCTGCCAACACATACCATTGTGGTACCACCCAAGATTTTTATACCAGTTTAGTCATCAGAGCATTTGCTCATTAAATAGGAAATCTGGTTTCTATACCTTTGCTGGAGTGTGGTTGAAAACCCACATCTCCCACTTACTAGAAAACTGCCCTAGAAACCAGACAACAGGGAAGGTTGAGGAGATGGGGGAAGGGTGCAAGTGGTGGACAGTGCTAAGAGTGGGCCAAGAAAAAGAAATGCAAGATTCATAAGAGAGGATCATTCAGACAGAGAGAGAAATAGAGAGAGAGAAAGAGTATGCAAGAAGGACCACTTAAGCATGTGTTTATCTTTACACACATGCTTAAATCCCTGACATGAATTAAAAGGTAAGTGTTTTCCTGAATTGGGGCAAAAATGAGAAAGAAGAGCAGAACCTGTCACTGAACAAGAAACTCAGGATTCTGTCCAACATGATGTCAGAAGTGACAGAGTTAAAATCTTCATGTAAAACAAGACAGAAACAAAGTACAAGCTACACCCTAATGGTGTCAGGTCAGCGTTTTGAACTTCAAGTTAAGATGTGGTTTCCCACATCAGGCATTGCCAAGCACTGCTGTTTTATGGAAAACCCCTAGCCAGACATGTCTTTTAGACTATTATAACACTTGAAAAATATGTTTGCTAACAATTTTTTATATATGTAAGAACTGGTCAACAGGATTCCAGTTTCCTTAGTTAACCATGGCCAACTTTTAAAAAAGAGAGTGTTTCAAGAGCAGGGAACCACCAGAAAATGAATCTGTGGTTTATGAAAGAATTATTTCTAAAGACTGTTATCAGGTGGTAGAAAATATTTGGAAATGACCTCATTCAACATCTTGCATTTAACCATGACTTTGGAAGCTTCTCTTCATAGTGGTCCAAAGAATTTGCTCTTGTTAGAAGACACACAACCACTAATGATTGTACAATCAAACTTGATAAACAATTGTAAAACATATTATCAGTATTTAAATTCAAATTTTAGTGAGATTTACATTCCATATAACCCTAAGATGGTCTTTTGGTTAAAACAATGGACATAAACTTGGGAGATAAGGGTTCCTGCTTTAGCCACATATTTTCTATAGAATGTTGGGAAATTAGGTTGTCTTCATAAGCTGTTTTGAGAAGAGACTGTTTCCTGCCCTGTGCCCCCTTCCCCTTGCCACCCACTGTAGAAAAATGGTGGGGGGGAAGGAAATGTACAGATGTACAAAAAAAAGGTACAGCAGCTAGCACACTGGAGGCCTGATCATAGTTCAAACTTCTAAACACCAAGTGTTACAACAGTTCTAGAAATAGAATGTTACTTTCTTTGCACATTGTAACATTTCAAAATTTCCTGTTCTCAATTGAAACCAAAAATCAAAATAAGTTGTTTGTTTTTTTACAGCACAGAAAATTCTGAAGTTTCAAACTGAAAAGTATCAAGTAAAATGATAATTGTAAGGAATTTGGTTGAAACAAATTTATTTGGCATTTTAAAATGATCTTTCAAATATTTTTTATTTCAAAATGACACTTTGGGCACTTCCAGACGAGCGCACACGTGCCTCTTGCAGCATCTTAAAGCAGTTTTAGATGCCACAAGAGGCACTCTGGGAACAAAAAAACCTTACCCATGCTGCATATTTGCAGCGCAGGCTTTAAATTTAATACCTGGAAATCCAGATATCAAAAAACAAACAAACTGCAGATAAAAGTGGGGCAACCTGGAGATGGATCCTCCACAGAGATGCTCTGGTATCTGGCCAAAGAGCTTCTATGGTGTTTCTGCTTCCCCAGCAAGCAGGGCACACTCCCTTAACGTGTTGGGGTAAACAGACGTGGAGCATGACCGGGACCCAGGCACTGTCCCAGGTAAGTTAACAGGGACATGGGGATGGTGGGTTGTGGGGGCTTGAGTGGGTGCCACTACACATCTGCTCTCCCCACCAACCCCCTGCGGTGCTGGCAGCAGCAGCCAGTGGGGCTGTGGCCTGGCTACAGGCACAGATTGCAGTGGTGCGGTGCTGCCTGATACGGGCTCTGTATGTGCTTAATGGACTCAACTCAGCCTGGCCTGGCCCACTAGCACATGGCTTTGGACAGGACTGGGAAAAGCCGTGCGCTAGTGGCTGGGTCAGGTTGGGTCAGGTCAGATCAGGTCTGTCCAGCACAGAGCCCACATCAGGCAGCACCACATCGCCACAGGGCTGTGCCTACAGCCATGCCTGCTGCAGGGAGTTCGGGGGGGCAGGTGTGTGGCAGCCCCCATTCAAGCCACACCACAAACCCATGCACAAAACCCACATCCCTGATACACCCTCTGCCACTCCCCACATACCCGCCATATACCCGGTACTGCTAGCAGCAGCCTGCTGAGCTGTGCTCACTGCAGCACTGTGTGACCTGTGGTCTGTGCAGGGAGAAAAGGTCTGACCCATCCCGACCCCGCCTGCCCTGCTACCACACTGTGTGTCCAAAGGCATGCTAGCAGGCTGGGCCAGGCCAGGCCCGTTCTCCCTGCATGGACCAAGTGTCATGCAGCACTGCAGTGGGCATGGCCCAGCAGGCTGCTGCTACCAGAGTATAGTGTGTCTGGGGAGGGACGTGTGGCCACCCCCCCTCAAACTGCACATCCCCCCCACACCCACCCACACACCCCAAATCCCTACTCCCTCCTGCAAACCCCACATCCTCCCCACACCTACCCATACACCCCATGCCTCTCCACATCTCCCCACACACCCCACACTGCACACCCCCCACAGCCCACCACACACCCCACATCCACACATACCTACCCACCCACCTTTCCACCCTTCTCCTGCAAACCTCACATCCCCCCATCATACATCCAGTGTGCCCAGCTGCCAGACAGGATGAAACCTGCTGGCAGGAGCTGTGGCTGCAGGGACAGCTGTCCCCACATCCTGGTTAGTGAAGGGGTCAGGGGGAGCTCTAATTTTTCTATGATAAGAAAAACAAAAGCAAACATCAAAGCATTAAGATATTTAGAATTTATTTCATTATGATGATAGAGACACTGGTAGGTTTCCAAATTGCTTTAAAATTGTAAATATATCAATAAAACATTGCCCAACCGATGCCAAACTGACTAGCAGCATGATTGAAAGGGACCTAGAGGTAGTAATAGACCATAGTATAAACATGAACCATCAGTGCGATGCTGTAGCCATCAGGGCAAACAATACTCTGGCCTGCATCTTAAGCAAAACCAAGGAAGTGATTCTTCTACTTTATTCAACATTGCTGTGACCACAGCTGGAGTACTGCATCTAGTTCTGGGTGCCGCACTTCAACAAGGATGTGGAAAAGCCTGAGAGAGTCCAGAGAAAAGCCCCCCATGTGATCAGACTTGCAAGGCAAGCCATGCGAGGAAAGGCAGAGGGACTTGGACCTCTTCAGCCTAAAAAAGAGAAAGCTGAGAGGGGATTTGGTAGTAGCTTACCACTATATCAACGGAATACATCAGGGTTCAGCGAACAACTGTTCCTCAGGGCACCCTTGGGGAAAACCAGGAGTAATGGCCATAAACTTCTGGGAAGACCATTTCAGGCTTAACACTAGGAAAAACTTCTTCACAGTTAGGGTGTCCAGAATGTAGGATAAACTCCCTCCAGAGGTAGTGCAATACGCTACCCGGGAAATCTTTAAGAGGAGACTGGACAGTCACCTTGGTGGGGTCACCTGACCCCAGTTGTTGTTCCTGCCTAGTGAAGGGGTCTGGACCTGATGATCTTGCAAGGTCCCTTCCAGCCCCTTACACCTTGCAATCTATGAATCTATGATCATTCTCTCTCTCTCTCTCTCTCTCTCTCTCTATATATATATATATATATATATAGTGGTCTTTTGTTTTAATTGTGGAAGAACATAGATTTTGGGGTATTTTAAAGAGTGAATTCAGGATTTTTTTATCTGAGGATTTGTAGTTTTTAAATAGGGAACACCAGGATTCCTGGTAGTGAGGCAAGTGGCAGGATCCAGGCAGAGGAGCCTGCTCAGGGCTGGTATCCAGAACTGAGCTGGAAGGCAAATGAGGTGGCTGACCTCCAAGAGGACATGCTTTGACAGTTCAAAGCAGGCCACCATGCTGAGAACATCTTCTAGGCAATAGCACAGGTGCTGGCCCCAGGCTCCAGCCTCCCCTGGCTGCAGATCCGGAAGGACCTGGGCAGGGTCAATTTTCCCCAAGTGGCACAACTTGCCCCACACCAAGATGCATGTTCAGGCATGTGTGCTGAGGCAAAAATCCATGGCACAAATTTGTACCACTCCCATTTGAGCTGCTGCAAGTGCACATGCCTGCATGTTTGGACATGCCCTTTGAGATGAAAAAGTCATTTCAAATCAGCATTTTGAAGAAAAATGTTCCATTAAAAATATTGATTGGAAATATGTTAATATTTTTCATGTTGATTTTCTGGATCAGTAAATTGAAATGTTGTCAAAAAAATCACCTTTTCCCACAAAAAAAGTTGATTCTGATGAAAAAGCATATTATAGGAGAGACATTTTCATTCAGAAATTAAACAACTTTAATAATTATAATATTAATGTTAATTGAATTACAGAATATGCAGAATGAAGCAAAATTTTATCTTTTGTATGTGTTGCTTCATGCCTTCAAAGTTTGTACAAACTTTTAGTAAGCCAACAAAAAAAATGTCTTTTTACTCTTTGGCACTATACAGCCACCTGGATTTCAGTTTACTTATAACCTACTATGGAACTCTTTGTTGGCTGATTTCTCTAATGTTATTCTACATTAGTTGTGGCAGTTGAGAATACATGACTCATATATGTTTGGCATATAAAGATGGACTATAAGTTCTAACTGACAATAGAAATACTGCATCTGGAAACAAGTCTTGATCCCACTGTAATCAATGCAAAACTATGAAAATTGACCCAGACTAGAAATCACCCCTTATGTTACTGTTCTCAGAAAGCAAATATGAAAACCCAGGAAGCAAGCATGAAAAAGAGGCGATGAATGGTAAAGAAAGCAAGAAGGAAATAAAGCCAATAGTAATTGATATTAGCAGCTCAGGGCTATATTGGGTTATTGTCTATCTATACATCAACTGTCTCTTTCTGACACAATGAATAATCTATTCTCTGGGAACATCAAACTATTTAGTTTTTTTAGTTTTTAGTGAGATTGCTTGTTTGAGAGAAACCACTATATTTTTCCAGAATCCATGAGATCCATTTAATGTATTGTGGCAGGGTGTCCTTCCAGAGCTGGCCATGAAGCCCCTGGAGTCCCTGCAGCCCTCACTTTCTGGGCACTCACCCCTTCATTTTCCACTACACCTTGCTGTTTATTATTATCATTATGAGGGAGGCTGCCCCAGGGGTTCCCAAATTGCTTTTCTCAAATGACTACCAGGTGCACTGTGGTCCCTGCCTTATGGCTCCATTCCTCTCCTACATCATGCCCCATGCCTGGAAGATGGCATCTTCATAAATGTTTTCTTTGACTTAGCCCTGTCTCTGAGGCTCCTGGACCCTCACTAGTCCCATACACTTAGCCTTGCACTAGGCTACTGGGCCCTCATGGGTCCCACACTCCCAGCCCCTCAATCTGGGCTCCAGACCTCTTCCTGGGACCCTAGTGTAGCAGGCTCACTTTTCAGATCTCGGGTCATGTCCCAGGCTTGAGATCCTGCTGGTTTGATTGGTGGAGCTCATCTACCAATCAGGAGGCAGCAGGAGAAATAAAGTCACACCCATTTCCTCAGGGGAGGGAGAGAAGAGCTCCCCCGGACCTGATTGAAGACTGTAAACTGTCAGGTCCGGAAGACTTCAGGGGCAGAGCCTTGAAGCGTGTAAAAGGAGCTGCGTGCCCAACACTAGGGGAGGTGCAGTGAGGCACTCAAGAAGAGCAGAGCCAAAAAAAGCTGGGGAGCTCTCCCTCAATGGACAATAAGCCCAAGGCTCCTGAAGGTGCCACTGAGGAGCAACCTTGGGATCAGTGTGAGACCGCTTGGGCTGTTGACGGTGCACAGGGACGGTGCATGGAGACCTGGCCCTGGGAGCGGTGTGAGACTGCTCAGGACCATCACAGTGCGCAGTTTGGTGCATGGATCCCAGGCTTTGGGAACTGCAAGCGGTAGCTTAAGCCTGCAACCCCAGCAGGGCTTTGGGACTTGCAGTGAGGTGGCTCAGGCCTCATCTCCCAGCAAGCAGCCAGGTCCCATGGTGCGCAGGGTGGCACACAGGCCTGAGCCTTGGGAGCCGGGGAGCAGCGGAGGCTGCTTGGGTTAGCCATCTGGTGTGAGGATGGCTGGTCAGAGCCTGAAGGACCTGGTCTGTGCTAAGAGAGCCCTCAGTGCCAAGCCAGGGCACAGGGAAATGGTAGTGCTGCAGCATGAGACCCAGCACCCAGGAGCTAGCAGCAGTGGTGCAGCAGCTGAGAGGAGCTGAGCCCTCAGTGCCCAGAGCAAGGCACAGGGTGGAGAGGAGCCCAGCAGTGCAGGAGAGGCCTGAAGAGGCGCTCCAGCAGAGGAGACTTTATTGAGCTGTGCCCTGACCACTGCCACCTGAGGGAGCATGAGTCATTGGGCCCTTGGGGAAACATTTGGGGCAGGCAAACCCAGAGAAGGGGCTGGGTGAGAAGCTCCCCCTGCCTAATCAAGGTCCTAAGGGGCCCCTGGTGCTTCCTGGACACCCCGCCAGGGGACCCCATTGGAAGGAGGACTATCTCTTGCCATGTGTCCAGGACTATATTAAGGAAATAGATGCTATTAAGATTGTACATGTTTGTGCATTATTTTTTGCGATTAAAATGTTGTATTGTGATATTGTAAATAGTGTTATTTAGGGTTTGACCTTGGTTATTGGTTAATGTTCACTGTGTAAATATATGTATATGATATTCAGTTTTATGTATATTATAACTCAAATTGAATATAGTTAAGAACTTTGGGTTTGGGCTAACTCTATAGGGAAAAGAGGGATCTGCTTGAAATTCTAGCATCCCTCTCACAGCACTTCCTCCAGCCTACCCACCCCATTCCAATGGGGAATAGGGCATACCCTTGGGTGTACCTGGGTTACACTAGAAACCTCCTCCTCCCCTTAGTTCCTCTCCAAACCTCCAGATTGCTTCAGCTGTCCTCTCTGCAGTGGTGCTCCAGAGTTACAGTCCTCCTCCTCGGGTGGTGTTTTCTCAGCAGGCTCCAGATCTTACCGCCGGCTTCTCTCGGGGCCTGGGCTTACACCTACTCTAAACCAGGCCCTCCTCCTGAGTGAGATGACTCCTTCCAATCAGTCACAGTCTCACCTGCTGGCTCCCTGGGTCAGCTGACTCCCAATTAGTCCTGACCTGCACCTGCACCTGCCAATGACTTCACAGGCTACCTGACCTCTTAAGGTAGCAGGCACCCCGAGTGCCTTAGCACACTTACTTCTAAGGCAACAACATCATGTCATTGAGTTTAAAATAATTTATTCAACAGAATAAAGTATCAGAGATTATAAGAAGTCTTCAACAGTCTTAGCAATGATCACATGTTTAAAAATACATGTTATTGACTAGAATTGGTAACATTAGTAGCAAGGGAAGTAGGTAATGAAGGTTTGCCAACAAGCTTTCTTCTCTAGGAGTTTCAGAGAAAGTTAAAGAAGAATGTATTTCATACTTTATAATAATTTTTGCTAAGGGTTCTCTTGCTTTTTTGTCTTGGGAACAACTTGAGGGTATTGGAAATTTGCTCAAGTGTTGCATCTATGTCATCCTGACATTGATAAATACACAGCATCTGGCCTGGCACATGGAACAGTGTCATCTTTGGGTAGGTACTTTTCAGTTTGGTTGTACTGGATGCCCTCCTTGTGCTGAATTATATCCAAGACCTATATTTTCTTCTGCACTCCTTTTAGAGGACTGAATCTTTGGAAATTTGCAAACAGAAAGCAAATAAGATTACATGATGTGGGTGACAGGATTTCCTGTTTGAGTGGGAATGTATCAATGGTATGAATGTATCACATTAAATAAGAGCCTTCATCTTTTCAAAGATTTTGTTTTACTGCCTCAAAACTTCTACTAAAATAACCTTGTCAGTGAAATTTGTTTAAAAGTGATGCTTGGCTGTATATGTGTATATATGCTGTGATATTTATAATATACCCTCAGCTCTTTTTCCCATTCATTTGACATGTTTTTTCCAAGTATTATAACTTCTCTCAAGCTCAGTATTTTTGCTCCTCATCTTAGGATTTTGACACTTTAAGAGAAAATGATCTTGACAATGAATTTTCTGCACCAGATCCTGCTTGCTACTAAGCTGCTCTGACTTGCTTCCTTCTTTTCCAAGATAATGTGACCTGGCTCAGGATAGTGAACCTATTTCTCCTGTAGAGATGCATTAGTCTCCTGTGTTCTGCCCCTAGCTCCAAATGCTGCTTATGTATTTTATCCAGTGATTCTTTAATGCAAATTGCATAACCATCACTGTGAACAAAGGATACCTCCTAGGGCAGTACCTATCTCATAGTCTTCCACTGCCTACCTGTGTGGTCTGACCACTAGGAACTACCACTGGCCTTTTCTTTGAGATAAAATTAATGCTGTTGGAGTGTGTGCGCTTGGAAGATATCTACTGAATAAGACCCCTTTGGGGACCTAGGCAGATTTCAGATGCCTCCCCAAACACAATTTGCTTGCAATGGATCTTAGGCAGGAATAAGGTGTCAGATTGCTCCTGAGCATGTGCAGTTTGCACACCTAGGGCACTGGTCCTGGACCAGTGGGCAGCAGGTCACCTGTGGTCATAGGGTATGGGTGGGCTGTAAGGGAGCCCACCCATGGGCTCCTACAGTGGAGGAGTTGGAGGATCAATGGCCCCCTCCCATCATAACATTCTTGCCATTCTGGGTAGCATCATGCTAAGACAACACACGCTACCAACTGCATGCTACCTCCCAAATGATAAGTGACATTGCCTCCTTAATGTGACACAGTGGGGAGAGACATGAGATGGGGAGATAAATGAGCTGTGTGAGAAGCTTTGAGATAGGCTATGGGACCGTGAAAACATGCATGGAGTTGAAGGGAAGTGAGGCAGTGAGACTGTTCATGGGGACTGGCAAAAGTGGACTGTGTTACGGTCGGGGGGGTCAGGGAGTGGGTGAGGGCTGCAAGTTGAGAACCACTTGTCTAGGGAGTCCATCAGTCTAAAATGGAGATACTGACCTGACTTTTCTGACTATTGCAGCAGGACCAATTTGGATCTTTCTTTGGGATCTGCATATCTAAATTCCACCTAAGTCCCATTGAGAAGCTTCAGATCTGGATGTGAATGCCTTCCAGATACTATTGATTAGAAGCAGCAGCATAGTTGCTAGAGGATTCCATACAGTGTCTGTCACTTCTCCTTTTTCAGTGTAAAATTTCTGCTTGGGGAGAAGTTTTAATTTTTTATTTTTTTAGAATTTAATATTTTTTTATTTATTTTTGGTTGATCAGGTAGAAAAATTCTATACTGTTGTTTGGAATAGTTAAATATCTTTGATATTAGAGCTAAATGTTCATGTGTTGCACTGGGTTTTGGCAAGGGTAATTCAGTAATATGAGCTGTCTCTGCTTTCTGTTCTTTTTCACTTGAAATTACTCCCTCTCCCAAAGAGAAAGAAAACATTAGACTTTTTGAACTCTGGCAAACATATTATAGATACTATCACCACCCTAATAATGGTGATGATGATGTACAGGCCTGTTTGTGGGGTGGCTTCTGTGTCTCAATAATAAAGAGGTATTTTTAAAGACTTGACTCTTCTCCTCAGAAGTCAATAAAGAAGAGAACAGATGTTCTTCTATACTGATGAATTTTTGAGGCAAGTTTGCTTGTACAGAAGGGGTGATGTAACCAAAATGAATGCACATGCCAGTGATAGAATTTAAGTTTTGCAAGATTATTTATGGTAAAGTTGGGATAAGACTGCATATACTGTAAAGTAAACAGATTTGACAATGAATCGGACAAGAGATTATGGGGCTGATCTAATGGAGCTATGCTAATTTGGATATGCAGGATAGGGATTTATGCTTCCATAACAATTGATGAGTCAGTAATTCTGGTCTGACATTGGAGAGAGCCATTCAGAGAACACAGAACAAGAATTCAGCAAAGTGACAGAGTATTTAATAAATGAGGTAAATAAAAGTCTATTTGGCAGTGGGTAATTTGTGCAAACCTTCAATGGCAATTTAGTCTATTTACAGTTCCTCATGGAGTTTGTACAACAGAATATTGGGATTTTGCTTATCTTAGTGTCTTATTCTGATTCCAGATAACTTGCATGTTAATATGACTGCTGTTTCTGAGGTATCAGTCCTTTCTTTGAGGGTAACTGAATAGCTTAGGATAAATAGATAACATTTTCCAGGGATGCTGGCCAATTGGCTAGGTTTTGATCATTCCCACATTGCTTATTATAGTTTCTGTATGTCATTGTGAAAAATAATATATATGTAGATTAGTTGTCTTCTAAAGATGGTATCAATGAATTGATTTACTGCACTGGCTGCTCACTAACTTGTTCCTAGAGTGCCTCTAATATTTGTTTTGCTAAATGCTGCAGCTGGAAAACCAAATATAGTGGTGATTTTAACCACTAAGGACAAAACTTTGCTCTTTTTAAATTCTGAAAGGAGCATTTTAAATATGTTGAAAGTAACATGTAAAATTCATGGACGTTGGCTATTCTATTAGAACCAGCAATCTCTGCTGCAGCTGCAGTAAGTAAACAATTTGTCCAATCATCAGCTCAAGCAGGAGGTCACAACTGATTGGAGTTGTACCCATTATTATGTACTTAAGAGGCTTCTGCAACAACAAAGAGCAGCACATGAGAACACTGGGAAGCATGAGATGGGAAAGGCAGCTGCTGTCCTCACCTCTACCCATTGAAATCTCATTGCCAGGGTGGTTAGCATTCTCTATCCTTTTTTAAATGGTTACTTAGGAACTCAGCTCTAATGAACAAGTGTTGCCATTTAGCAGGTATCTCTACATCTCAAGCTTTCACTCTGTAAAATTAATTTTTGATTAAAAAACAGCCTGCTTCAAAAAAAAAAATCTGGCAGTAACTAAAAGGTATAAACTTTCTATTGCCTATAGACACATGTTTGAAAAGCATGTATATGTTGGAACTGGTGACCAATGCATGTCCAAGGGTAGATTGGAAAAACACATTTTGACTCCATGCTAACATGTTGCAGATAGGTGGAAATTTGTTTTCATAAACAAAGGGCTTGAGGCAGGGGCAATAGCCATCTCTTTTCTCCAGTCCTTTTTTTCCAGGCTCCCAGCCATCCAAGTAAATCTAATGAAACAGAAGGTGCTTATATTTCTAAAACATTCCAGAGCACTGGAGCCTAATGACAGAGTAACAGCTAAATTGGCATGAACATCACTAGCAGCAGCAGCTGCCAAGTCCTCCCTTCTTCTTTTTAATTTCTATAAGAAAAAAAATCTGTTAGACTTTCTCAATTTTACCTCCAGTTTATTTGTAAGCTTGAGGGTATATCATCTAAAGATAAAAGAGGCTTTTAGGTAGGTTGGTCCTTGCATTAAACCAAATCAACCATTAGGGAGTCAGAAATGTAAAGTTACATTAGCCCAAAGCTTATAACCGGTTGGAAATTTCCGGTAAAGGTCACCCAAATATCCTCTGGCTGTTCCTGTTGTAGCACCCTTTGATTCCTTGATGCTTACTTTGCAAATTGTTGTTTTGCTCGTCTACATTGGCATGTTTACTGATCTATGCAAAGGTGAAATTTAGATCCTTATACATATAGGGCATGGACAAAAACCTAACATTTGCATTTTCCATTTCCTGTCTCTTGAAAATGATTTGTATAACTAACCAGAAATTTGATCAAAATATTGACTAGTGGCTACACACAGACTTTCCTGGAAGATTTTGGGAACAACAACTTGCAATTCAGTCTGGAGTTAATAGTGTTCTGGTTATCCTACTACCACTATTTATATAAGCTAATGTATGCCCATTATGTGTCATGCTATTCTGATCCAGACCACCTCTGTCTGAAATATATACTGTCATGTTTTCCATATCAGGACACCGTGAATGTCTATCAGTACTTCGAGATCTGACTATCATACTGGGTATTATCATACTGTTTTATCCAGTAGGTCTGGATCCAGGTGTTCGTGTCATTTCTATTTAGAAAGAAAGATTATTATTTACTGAACATGAACATTTCTCTGGCATACACAGTATGTTAAAAAGCACACAAACATAAATCAGTCCTAGAGGAAATTGAAGGCACAAATTCACAGTTCAAACTTTAAAGTCACATAAGTCAAATTTCCAAACTTTATGTACATTTTTAAATGTACATTTTATATTTGATGGATAGAGGTATCATGAAAGAAGTACATGGTCTGCTATATAAGCCCATGTCCAAATATATGTAGGAGTATCTATCATGTTTATGCTTAATTTGAATTTCAATGTACAGGGCCAGATTCTATTGCACAGATCCAGGTGGGTTTATGCACATAAGGGTGACTGTGTACCACCTTGCTCAAGCCCCGAAAATTCTACTTCCATAACACACCATCATTTGATCATTAAGATGGAGTTGCAAAAAGGCATAAAGGATCCACCCTACATTTTGTGTTAGCAAAATGTGCCTTGGTCCATTTACACACCTAATACGTGGAATGGAATCTGACCACAGTGCATGCATGCACAATTGAAAAACCCATAATTCACAACAAAATTAAAATTTTCCCAGAGAATGTAAAGGCTTTTCAGCAGGGTCTATGTTATTGTCAATTGCCAAGTTTCTATCAGCAGTTATTTCAGTAGGATGACTACTCGTTCCGCAAAGCTTGCAAGAATCATCCAAGTATGTATTTTCCAAATCGATTTTTACTAAAAAAATACATTGTACTTTTGCTCAAATGTTTCCAAAGTACTCACTTTGAAGCAGACAGAAGCCTTGAAAATTTTCAGCCTAAAAATGAAAGGGTCAGTCCTGCAATAGTCATTCAATCAACCTTAATCAAGGCACTCACTCCAATTCTAAATAGATTTCTTATTTTATTTACAAGCCTCAAAATATTTTCTAGATTTACAGATTCACAGTACCACTGAAATGCAGCCAAGTCTATGGTGGCACATGGCACCTGTTATAAGAGTATGTTGTTATTATTATTATTATTATTAGTATTATTATTATTATTAGCACATTTGTCTATATGTATATGATGTAATTAGAATTGAAAGGCCCAATTACATTGATCTGAAAAGACTGCTTACTAATTGACAATAGACCTCAGCTAAGTAGCAACAAAAGAAGTGCTTAGTTTGGCAACCTTTGTTTAAAGGGTTCTTTGAAAAACCTTCAAGAACATTATGAATAGAGATTTGAACAAACCTTTAATCCTCTTCAGGTCACACATGTGGTAAAGTGAATAATAGTGTGGGGTCTTTTCACCTTTTAGTTCTGCTAACCAGTAATATAACATGAAATGAGATAAATGCAAAAGCTAGAGAAAGGTTGCTTTATATAAGCTAACTTGTGAGTTTCTAACTTGTTTACTCTTCTGCACTAACCCCACAGATGCATTTCACACAAGAGATATGAAGAAAATATTAAATATTTATCATTCTATACATAATTAATTGAAACCTAAAAAGTTATTTCTTTCCTTATTCACTTCAAATGAGTTTAGAACCCTAGACTTTTTCACTTAATGCTCCTGTTCCTTTGTGCGTATCAGTGTGAAAAATCTTTCCATCGTGCTACAGTCCCTTTTTCCTATTCAACACTAGACTGCACACGATAATTAAACCTTGGGGGCTTGGAGATTTTGGACTAAAGCTTAAAGAAATGCAGTAGTGAGGCCTCTTCTCCCTCTATCTCCCACCACTTGCTGTGGGGATTTTCTTTAGTTACACATGGCTTCACAGGTAAACAAGCTTGAAAAAAAATCACAGGCAGGGATTGAATTAGCACCTTAGTGTTCCTTGTAATGAACTGGTTTGCTTAATTAGATGATCAGAAAAATTTAACATTCTAAAGCATGATGAGCTCAATATTGTAGTACTTAATCAGCCAAAATACCCATAGAACAGCACTGGAGTGTTTGCCACAGTAAGGCCTGCACAACTATGACCAAAATGGTAGGGTTACGAACCTGAAGGTTTTAATCCTTCAAACAGAAGGAACAAGGTACAGGGCTTGGTTTGTGGGGTTTTTCTTAATATTTAGTGTAAGGACTTACTGTGAGAAATACGGACCTTGATTTACCAAAGCGTCACTGCTCAGTAAAGCATTTAACAAGTACTTAACTTACATGCTCAAAAGCAAATGCTTTTGTCCTTTGCTGAATTGCATCAGAAGTGCTGTGAATATTAAGCAATACATTCACCTTTAGATTAAGTAAAAGAACTTTTATGCCAAATTTGTGTCAAAGAATCCAAAACTACGATACAGCAACAGGCAATATTGTGCTTTGCAAAAACTGGTTTTACAAAATCAGCCTTCAAATACAGACAAGGTTCCTTGGGTGAATTTGATATCTTTTATTAGACCAACCCAAATAGTTGGAGAAAAGTTATTAAGCAAGCTTTCGGGTTCAAAAACCCTTCATCAGGCCTGACGAAGGGTTTTTGAACCCGAAAGCTTGCTTAATAACTTTTCTCCAACTATTTGGGTTGGTCTAATAAAAGATATCAAATTCACCCAAGGAACCTTGTCTGCCTATGTCCTTAGACCAACACAGCTACAACCTAAACCCCTTCAAATACAGGATTTTATGGATTCAGTCCTAATGTAGCTAACCACTACAGTTTGGCTAGGTTCAAAGAATATGGTATCTTTGGGGGCAGTTTTGCTTTATGGACTATAAAAAGAATGAATAAAAATCATGTACTCAGTTGAGCTGGTCTGCTCATAGGAGAAGTAGAAATGTGCTGGGTAGAGTGGAGCTTCTTTGGGGCTATTCCAGGAAGTTGCATAATACTTGTGGTTTCTAGATTTGTGGTGGTTTTGGTTTTGCAAAACCTCTTACACTGAAGTTTTGCTTTGTAAATGAGGGATTGTTTCATATCCAAAGGTCACTTATCAAAATGTCCAAAGGCTGAGCAGGCTGAGCTGGGAAGAAGAAAGGGTTAGATAAATGATTGTGCATTTGGCCTGTTCTTATCATGGAAACATCAAATTTACTTTTTGATTATGACACAAATCTTTGAGCCTTCTGTTAATTAATTTTGTTCTAGTTGCCATACAATGCTTGTTTCAGGATTTAAACCAGTTTGAATCACCCTACTTTAGCTGTAGGAGTAAGATGGAGTTAACATGGAGGAAGATTATGCCATAAATGGGCACTTCCAGGTGAGCGTGGTACATGGAGCCACACATGCAGGTGTTTCCCGCACTGCTACTTTGCAGTGCAGGAGGTGAAGGGGGGATGTGGGGAGGGTTTGACCCCAGGAGATCCTGTGGTCAGAAAAACCCACACCTGAAAACCAGTGGGGTGGCGCACATGGTGGCAGCAAGCGCCACCCAAAACTGGAGTCTGGATGGCTGGAGCCATGCTGCAGCTGCTGCCCAGGCTCTCTGATGCAGGAGTGGCACAGCTGCAACTCCTGGAGGCTCCCAGGACCCCAGGTAAGACTGCTGGGGCCAGCACAGTTGCAATGTGCCACATGCCAGAGTGCACGTGGCACAGGTGTTCCTGTTCATGGCGATACGCCTATGGAGTTTTCTGTAGCAGTCTCTGAGTTATCCTGTTCTGGGCCTTGGTCAGGGACAGGATATTGGGCTAGATGGATTTTAGGCATGAAGCAGTTTTACAGTTAATTTTGTTATAGATTGCATTAAAATTAATTGAGCTAGCACCTTTTGTTTGGGTTAATTGTAAGGAATAGGGTGTGCATCTACATATGCACTTTGGCAAGGGATAGACATTACACATAAACTTGTTTAAGTAATCAGAAACTGGTTTAAACCTGTAACAGAATATAAGTTCCATGCACATAAACCAATTTCAAAATGGCTGAAACTGGTTTAAGATAAACCTGGTTGAATGTAGTATCATACTTAAATGATTTGGATTAAACTGGTTTATGCAATGTCCGTCCCAGACCCCATTCCTAGTTTGAGTTAAACCAGAGTCCCTCAGCATCCCAAATGCTTTGCAGCCCTGAGCTGGGCTGGGCTGGGCTGTGCTCTCTGCTCCTTGCCCCTCTGCTCCCTAGCCAATGCTCCAGCAGAGACTGCACGCACAGCAGGGTCTGCCTGGCTTCCCCCTGCTCCCCACCCCTCAGTGCTCACTGCTCAAGCAGGGATCCCCCACCCCCCATCTCCCACAGCACAGCCCCCAGCCCCATGGACCCTATGCATGTGGTATGCTAGTTAATGCTGAGAGGTGTCTATGTGTGTGCGTCTCCAATTTCACTGGGACAGGCAGGGCCAACGTGTAGGGATGTACATGCGTGCACGTCCATCCCCTGAGCATGGTGATGCAGCCCCTGCAAGAAGGCACCACTGACACTGTTGGCGGTGCCTGCAGGAGGTCCCTGCTTGCCATCCGCCACTGACACCACTGGTGGCGTCTGTGGGCGGCCAGCAATCCCTGCTGGCTGATGCTGCTGGTGGCACCTGTGGGTGGTCACTGACCCCTGGTCAGACCTCGCCACCCCGCACCCCACCAACAGTGCCAGTGATGTCTGTGGGAGCTCCCCGCTCACTGCTGCTGAGCTCCTGCTGCCACTGCTGCGCTCCCACCACCAGTGCAGCCATGCCCCCCCTCCCCCACCCGTCACCTGGAGCACATGCCATTCATGGGGACAGGCAGACAGAAATATGTCTGCTTAGGGCTTTTGGGAACTAATCAACTGGTCAGCTGGTAATGTCCCTCCATTTGTTCCTTGGAAAAAGCTGTTTAAGAAGAGCTTGAACTAAAGAGAGGCTTTTGTTTTGTTGATGGGCTGATAAACACTGTGTTATCAGCTCCCTGCAGGCTTCCTCACCTGTCAGGTTTACAGACAGTTTGAAGAAGCAGGGAGAGGGAGATTGAAAAGCTCAGTATCATCAACAGATGCATGCACTGCATGCCCTCCTTTGCCTCAGTCTGCTACCAAGGGGCTGGGGGCTGGCAACACTCCTGCCCCTGGTACAGCAAACAGGTAAAAGCCTGGGACTGTGCAGGCAGGGTAGGGGTTTAAACCCCTCCCTAATCAGAAGGCCTGATGTTGTCTCACCACAACCCACCCTTAGCTCAGCACTACGGAAGGGAAGGGAGAGCTGCTCTAGTGCCCCTGGCTTCTAGCCTGAGTCACTGCAGGCATACACCTGCATTTCTTTAGTTCAGAGGGAATGGCTGAACAGTTGCAAACTGATTCAGTCTAGGCAAGTTAGACTAACCTGCAAAGATTGAATCAGTTCAGGCTCTGGCGTTTTGATGTCCCTATCCTTTATGTGCAGTTCACTAATTAGCTCTGCAGTAAAGTGTCACAGTCTGCATATGCACTGGTATTAGGGTACAGTAAATTAATTAACTCTGCTGTAGGATAGTACAGTCCCTGGCAGAGTACTTTATTGCACTGAAACACACAAGTAGACAGTGACAGGGGGCATAAATTGTGCCTGGTCAGTGCAGGTAGTCAGGGGTTTGCTCCCCCTTAGCTCAAATTGCCATTGTCTCAGGTGCATGTGTAGACGTTGCACCCAGCAGCAGTTGACTCCAGTATGAACTGCTCTGGAGTTCATTGTGCCACCTTAATTTAATGTGTAGATGCACTCAGAGAGACCTTGAACCAAAACACAGGCACATATCCTGGACCAAGTCAAAGGCACATGCATAGGTAGATCCAGGATTTTGTAAAAGAGAGTGGGGAAGCAGTGCCTGGGGCTGCAGAGATGCTGTATCCTCTGCTCCTAACCTCCCCCCACACTACCGGAGTGGGCAGACCACATCATGCAAATAGGAACTTAAAGTTCCTGAATTAGGAAAGAATGCCCACCCCTGCTCTCAAGCATGCTTTCCCTTCCCCTCTGTACTCAGTGGCTCATCCTCTCCTCTCCCATTAGCCCCTTCCCCTGCCCTCCATCACCACTGTCCCTAGCTGACTCAGGGGTGGGAAGAGCTCCAAAGCTATTCCTATGCTGCTCCAGCCAGGCTGCTTGGAGAGCCAGGCTCAAGTGGGGACAGCAGCAGCAGCAGCAGCAGTGGTGGTGGGTGAGTTTAGGATGAGTAGGAATTTAGAGTGTCTGTGTGGGTGTGTCTACACATGCCATTAATGAGCAGCAATAAACTGTGGAGCTTATTGCTCTGCAGCTTATTGCTCTCAGGAAGCTCCCAGGTACAGTTTATAGGTGCACGTAGAGCGCAGCACATTGAGCTGGTTTGCAGCAGTCCCAGCTGGCAGGGAGTCCAGGGGCCAGCCTACCAGCCAGGGGCTGCTTCTACTGGGCTCAATGTGCTACAAAGGAGTTGGCTGGGGCACTAGAGTACTTCAGCACGAGGCTAGCTGGCAGGCAGCCCAGCACTGAAACACCCTCGTGCCCCAGCCAGCTGGGTCAGCGTCTACACATGTGGTGCTATACATGAAAAAACTCCACAGGAGAGTAAGACTTGGTATTTACAAGTCCTGCCTTGCTGTGGAGTTTATTAGTTTTGTGCGGCCTAATAGGAGCACACATGTAGATGCAGAGACATTTACTGCATGGTTAATTAGTCAACTGTACAGTAAATGTCTCATTTAGATGTGCCCTGTGTGTAGTAGAGAGAAGAAGAAGCCAGAGGCAAGCAAAAGCACTAAAAAGACAAAGAAGGAAGCCGGACTGTGTAGAATAGTAACTCTGAGAGAAACCTATACAGATGGTTTTCAAGTTGGGTACTGATTGAAAAAGCTTTCAAGCTGTGAGCAGGGAAACTGCTTCTTGTTGTTTGATCATCCCGGAACTCATGGAAACAGGAGTTATTCATATATAAAGTAAGTATGAAGTCCTGTTTTTCTGCGTTCCAGGATGATGAAGAATAAAATCTTATTAATTTATAAAGTAAGTATAAAGATTTTATGAAAGACATATTTGACTCTCACCAGTTTCTCCTCCTAACTCATGGGTGGGCAAAATGCAGCCCATGGGCCGGATGCAGCCCACCAGGTCATTCTATCCAGCCCGCGGGGCCCCTAAAAAATTTAGAAAATTAATATTTATCTGCCCATAGCTGCCTGTCATGCAGCCCTTGATGGCTTGCCAAAACTCAGTAAGTGGCCTTCTACCCAAAATAATTGCCCATCCCTGTCGTAACTGGACAAGCTAATAAGACATCAAATGTTGACTAGTTTCTTGGGTCAAAAGGGCTAGCTATTCATTTTTAGTAACATACTACCTGCTGGAAAGTGTAAAATATTAGATATATTCAAAGAAAATATGTGTAAAGAGACCACACCTGCTAAGAGCAAGTGATTTATTTCCAAGTGATAGGATAAATACTAAACAGTCTTGAACAGACTGTTAAGAGGATACAAAGTAGATTTTAAAGGTGTATGACTCCTCCTTCACACAAAAAGCTAATTGTGTGCAGTATAACTGTTAGGGAATATTAGTTTGTCACTATTAGACATAAAGAGCTGGTATATATTCACTTTAGAGAGCAAAAGATTTTTACAAGGAAAAATTGTGCTAGTACCATGGATGACAAAGACAAACAAACAAACCCAGAGTTGTTAATGGTAATTCATTAGACTAATTGAGATATGTTAAAGGTGAAACATGAGACTTGCTGATGCTTCAACCCATGGGGAAAAAAAAGCAATGATTAGTGGAAACTGTGTTTACCTACTTTCCCATGGTCAGTGGAAGACTGCTTCTTCAAAATTTACCAATTTTTGGATGAATTTGAAATAAAATAACTCTCTATTTATAATAGTCTTATCTCCCTTTTCTTATAGTGACAGAATAAGAAGCTAAAAATAATAATAATTACCATATTTCCTTCTGGCAGAAGGTAGGACAGGGTAGAACTTTAGAGATGTCTAGTTCAGAGAGGCACAAGCTTTTGCAGGCAACGACCTACTTTTTCAGGTGCTACGAACCATATAATTTGTCCATAATATTGTATAAAGTAGGTTGTTGCCTATAAAAGCCTTCTGTGTTACTTCAGACTAACATAGCTAACAACCTC
>NW_005841900.1:2948206-2954841 GCF_000455745.1 Alligator sinensis | reverse complement strand
CTTTCCCTATTATTATTTCTTTACATCATACTTCTGCCTACCTCTAGATGCACCACCATAGTATCCTAGTGCAATACAAGAATTAATTAATTTATCTTTGCAGTACCACTTCTAAATAAGGAAATGTTATTATTACCATGTAACAGATGTTGAACTAAGCATTAAGATTCTACCTAAATTCACTTAGGAAGCCTGTGGTACAGCAGGTTTTTGAATCCATTAAAATCTCAATTCAATGCCCTAAGTGCTAAACAGCCTTCTTCTCCCATCATTCAACAGGACAGGTCTTTTACTGTTCCTCATAGGGAATAGCTCATAACTGGTGCATGGCCATAGATCTGACCCTCAGATTCTGTTGCACAAGTGAATATATGGGGTTGTTGTGATAAATGCATCTTCTCCACTGTTACAATACACCAGTAGGGAATTTGCTATGAATCTTAATACACTTTCAAGCAGAAGGTAGGTCAGGGTACCACCTTAGAAACTAACTAGTTCAACTAGGCATGTGCTTTCATAGGCAACCGCCTACTTCTTCAGATACTATGAATGGACTTGCAGAAAAAGCAGAGGGTTAAAAGAAAAGGAGAGGAGGATGAGGCACTGCTGCGAGAGGAAAAAGTAGGTTGCTTAGATTAAAATGGATAAACACAGCAGTTAACAAACACCTTGAGGGAAGCTGTAAACAACTAGTTCAAGGGGTCAGGGTCTATGATCTCTGTTGACACCATGTTTAACACAATCCAGTTCATTGTTCTTCAATGTTTAGGTTGGTTTTTAAAGTTTTATTGTTTAATGACAGCTACTCTGAGGTCAGTAATGGACTGTCCAGGGAGATTAAAGTACTCTGCCATGGGCTTTTGTGTATTTCAAATCAGCATCCATTCATTCTGCCCTGACTGTACGCCCTTTTGTTGACAGTCCTTTACTACTGTGGAACTTCCATTTACCAAGGCTTCCATGGAGCAGCAGCTAGCAGAAAGACATTCTGAGAAAGGAGGAAGACATGCAGAGGTGAGGGAGGCACAAAAAAATTTGGTGGAGAGCCCTGGAGTGCATGGGACACAATTCTCCAAGAATCATGACAGCCACAACTTCAATCCTAATACAATATGAAAGAGATGGGTAAATGGTTGATGGACAGAGCTAGGACATGGATGTAGGATTTCTCTTGGTTACAAGTCTTTCATGATTTAAGCATAGTTCCTATTACATCTGTGACAGGGTGGCTGAAGCACCCTGCCATGTGAAAATGAGGGTTATAACAAAGAGAATAAACTTACTGGGAGACACCAAGGAAACCACAGTGAGCTGGGGAAAGAAAGACGCTGTGCCCTGACTAATTAAGAAAGCCAGCTGGGACTGTAGCAGTCCAAAGGCTACCACAGCAAACCCAGCTGCCCCAGTTCAAGCCTGGAATAGGGAGAACGATGCAGCCAAAGGAAAGAAAAGAGCCATGCCAAAAAGTTAAAGGGGAGACAGCTGGGTCAAGAAGGCAGTGAATCACGTGCTGCCATGGTGAGCCCAGCTTGTCGTGAGGGGAAATTTAAGGGGACTCTGGGAGAGCATCTTGTGTCGGACTGAGGAAGAAGGGAACAAGGAGAAGAGAGAAGGCAGTGAGAGCCAATGAGAGGAGGAACCAACTCAGAGGAAAGCCCCAGCCCCTTACCTGGAAAAAAACAGTGAAAAGACAGAGGAGACTTTTTTGTTGGTGAGTTCAGTCCCAAGGGGTGAAGACAACCTCTTCGGGATCCATGGGGAGAAAAGAGACATGGACAAGATTACAGTATCATTGACTTCTGATTCTGGAAATGTACCCACATGTCTGCAGTGACTCAGGGCAGAAGCCAGGGGGCACAAGACTGCATGTTCCTACTTGGCTGGAGCAGACAGGTTAGGCCAAGGCTAGCCCCTCTACCCTGAGACAGAGAGGGTTCATCTTAGAGATGAACTGTGAACTGCAAAGCCTCTTGGGGAACTGTGAGTTAACTTGAATCTGGAGGGAATCTGGGACAGAAGTTCAATAAACTGATTTAACCTAAATCAGCTAAGTCTGATAATACATCCATCCAGGTTTATCTTAAACCAGTTTCAGTCATTTTGAAAGTGGTTTATGTGCACTGAACTTTTGTTGTGTTATAGGTTGAACTGGTTTCTGATCAGTTGTACAGTTTATATGTAATTTCTGTCCCTAACCCATGTGGCTGGGAGAGCTGTCCCCACTGCTGGACAGCTGCCTCCCAGCAGTCAGGGCAGCTCTCCTCTGTCCCACAGAGATGGGGACCAGCCCCCATGCCTCCTGCCAGCTTGGGTTTGGAACCCAGGGTAGCTTGGAGCACCCCCTGGCTGCTGCTGTGGGGAAGAGCAGGACAGGAGCAGCTTGGGATACAAGGACCTCCTTCAGTTGCTGCATAAAGGGCTTGAACTGTGGACCACTCCTGGACCAACAATTGTGGTTGGTCATGGTGACTCACTGTGCCCACAAGGCCTGGACCTTTATGCGGCACTGCCAAACCTACTGGTCATACCCATGCTCCCACATCTGGCCTGACAGATCCTCACAGATGTGGGTGTTGGAATGCTTGCCCTATGTGAACTGGCACTGCACCTCTGCCTCATCCCACAGTGGCACGAGGTCACCAGTCTTGGATCAGTTGGGTCCCCAGGTGGCAGGCATGGGCATGAGCATGGGTGTCAGTGAGGAGGATGCTGTGGTGGGCCAGTCAGGGTTCTCTTGCACTGAGCTGCCTGCCTCATTGCGGCCAGCCAAAAACCAAGCTTTGAGTGCCTCTCTTGGGGCACCTACATATGGCCGATCCCCTCCTGGAGCACACCCACAAGCCTGGGGTAGCACTGCCAGCACTCGGACTCCAGTCTTTGTCTGGGCCCTGTGCCACCCAGGATACACAGGGATACACAGACCCTGGGATCTTGGAGTTCTTCTATTAGCCTGAAGCATAGAAAGCAGCCTCCCTTAGTCAGCCAAGCAAAGGGAGCAAAAAGGCATGCCAGCTGAGAGAAAGGAGCAAACAGGCATGCTCAAACCCTCTCAAGCAGGTACCACAAGGCTGGCTAATGGATAGCTCTACTGGGTAGAAAGGGAAGGCTTGTGGATAGGTACAAGTCAGAGAATTATCAGAAGAAAATCCAAAAGCAAATCGAAACGGCTTGGTAGCCTTTTGACAAGCAACTAAAACACTAGATTCTAAATTCCCTGATACATTTCACGTACGTTATTCACAATTCCTTCCAGAGGTTGATTGAGCCTGCTCTAGAGGCTGCATGGCTAGCTGGCTGTGTCCCCAAAACATGTCTTCTCCACTTCCAGGAAGAAGGGACCTTATATATCCCTGTTGGATCTTATCATTAAGTTCCCACCAGAAGCAGGTCCCATTGGTGGCTGACCGATACTTCCAAATGACATAAGACTGACCAGGTGAGAGAACTTGTCACATGACCTGTAAGGGCAGGGAACTGAAACAAAGGGAGCAGGTCCCTCCTCCCTTAGGAATATCTGCATCCCAGGTCACAGCTCAGTGGTTAATGAAACAGATGCGGGGAGGGGCTGCCTGCTTACAACAGTAAAGTAGACAGGCGATTCCTCCACAGATGCCATCAGGGATCCTGCACCAGCACCAGCTCTCTGGACCTCTGCAGAGCAGTCCCTGTGCTGCTGGGCCAGGGCAGCTGCCTGCAGCACCCAGCACAGGGGCACAGCGTGGGATTGGCAGCCTCTTAGCAGAGATCATCATTCCCTACCCCCCCTGCAGGCTCTGGGCAGGTTGCTGGGGATGGGCTGCAAGCAGGTGGTGCTGGCCAGAAGGTGCCTGCGGCTGGTCCTGGGGGATGGCAGGCCTGGCAGGAGGCTGCAGCAGTCTGCAGCATCCAGCGGGTCTGGATGGTCCTGGCCTGGCAGTCATGTGGCACTGTGGTTCCAGGCAGCAGTGCCAGGTGCAGGCAGGCTGGTGAGGCTAGCCTACAACCTATCCAAGGGGACACAGGGGCTGGAGTTGCCTCAGGCTGCCTGCTAGTCTGCACCAGGGCTCAAAATGCCTACAGACTTTTAAAGGCCTGATGCAGGAGCTGTCATAGAGGCAGCCAAGCCCTTGCGTAGGAGAGGCTCCCAGCCCAGAGCCCTGGGACTAGCCTCAAGTTGGCCCCCTAGTGGCAGGGCTGACCTGGGAGGAACCTCCCTGGTTGCATCTACATGTGTGTAACTGCCCAGTAACTAATCACAAGTAAATTTGCTACCTGCAGTTGCAGATAGCAAAATTACTCACAATTAGCAATTTTTTTACTGTGCAGTAAGTGTGCACGTGTCGACAAGGTTCCTTGGGTGAATCTGATATCTTTTATTAGACCAACCCAAATAGTTGGAGATTAGTTATTAAGCAAGCTTTCAGGTTCAAAACCCTTCATCAGGCTAAGGAAGTTTCAGCAGTTGGTGTGTGCTCTTCCTGGATGGAATGAAAAGTAAAGAAGCCAGCAGCTGGGCTGGTATGCATACAAGACAGGTAGTCAGTGAAAACGTAGATTGAGGAGTCAATGGGTACACATGTGTAGATGCACTCTTACCGTGCAGTAAACTAGGCTACTGAGAAGTTAAGTCATGTAGACATGCCCAGTGTGTTGTATTTTTCTGATTAGAAAAGTGCTTAAGGAAGAAGGGAAAAAATAAAGTTGGTTCACTCTTGGTCCTTTCAGCAGCTACTGGGGCCCACGTGGAAAGCACATGATCTCCTGACAGCCAATCAGCTTCCCCAGTGCCACCAGCCATGAGCAAAAACAGAGGCAAAGCAAAAACCAGGACTTTTGCTTGCATTTAAAAAAAATTCGCCCAGATGGAGGACAAGGGGCCAAAAAAGAAAACTTGTCTGGGAAAACCCGGACATATGGTAACCCTATGTTACAGTTAATTGCAAAACTCCTAAGCATTTAAATCTATTAATTTCACATGCAAATGACCTCTTTGGTATATACATCTATAAAATAGGCACCGAATGTGTTTAAGTGTTACTGATCTGACCAAAGAAATTAATTTCTGGAAATCCAGAGGTACATTGCTGCAATTTTATGCACTTATTGTTTCAGATCTTTATTTTCATTAGCTTTTATGGTCCTTCTCTTTTTTTTGAAAGTGTGTGTTTATAGCCATATGCACATCTTTCCAGAGACTAATGTAAACCATTTACTGATGTGATTTTTCTATAGAGGAACACCAGAGCCACTGAAAGATCATTCAACTTTACAAGAAAAGAGTTGCTTGGCTGGGCTTTTTTCTTAAGGAAATAAACTTTTTATCTCAAACAAGACAGCTAATTTAGCTCTCACCACCTTTGCTTCCACCCCCAATATCCTCTTATCTTGGCTAATCAGGATGCAGGAATTCACAATCGCCCCTTCTTTATAGCTCTCTTTCAGTAGCGTTACTGTTTGAACTTCATTCCAATGGATAAAAGAGCTACCACACCAGCTCAGGAAGCAGTTTTAAGTGTGGAGTAAATATTCAAGTTACTTAATAGCCCATATGTGAACTCAATTACATCCTTCATCTCTCAAGATATGAATAAAAAAAAGTCTTGGCTTTGATCTAGAATTAAGCAATCCCGACTTTAAATTAACCTACCATGATATTTTATTAGTAGCAATAATTAGTATTTAACATATCAATGAATATAAAGTTGGGGAGCTTTAAAAACCTGTGCCAGGTTGGGCGATATTTCTTATACACATTATCTGAATTACATAGTGGAAGCTAAGATTTTTGATCAGTTACATGCAGTAAAGATATGCAAAAGGCATTTCATTAAGCAGGTTCCATAAAGTTACTTGAAAGCAATGTACCTTCTCTCTTCCATTATAGGCCTTAGACATTTTACTTAATCTGATTCTAAAAAGAGCATAGGCCAAATGTTACAGTATTTGTATATTACAATTTTAACGCAGATGTGTACACTTAAAAAGAAATATAAGCAGGCATCAGAAGTTCGTCTCACTATAAACAATCTTTATATGTTCCCATGTAGAATGTAAGGTCTATGTAACAACTTCTCAAATGTCTAAATTCCCTCCCATTCACATACTATAGAACAGATGTTGTCCTGCTTTTTATTACAATAATTTATGAGCCATACATAGGCTATATTTTGAAGTTAAAGTGATAGAAAATATTATTTAAACTTGGAATCTATATCTTAAAAATATTTTCCTACTTTTGTTGGATTGATCATTTGGCTTACTTTCCCCACAGTTAAAAAGGTTATATTTCACACCTGTAGGTGAAAATGTAGCTGATCAAAATAGTTCCCATGTTCAAAGAGCCAACTTTGAATAAGAATGGTGAAGTCTTGCAAAGATTCAAGACCCATAAACTACCATGTTATGAATGCGCTTGTTTAAACGATCCAGCTAAACAAAAGGCAATTAAAGTTAACAAGGCAACAAAGTAGCCCCTCTTGGGGTTCATAAACACACCCAGGGGAGTTCTGAATTAGGAAGATCAGACAAATGTAACTCTAATTGTGTCTTGTTTAACTTGACCATTTAAACAGCCATATTTCTCCAAAGTAAATTCATTCAGGGACCAATTCTTGGTTTTCTTATGCATGAAAACACCCCACTGCAGTCAATGGGAG
>NW_005841900.1:2925427-2948196 GCF_000455745.1 Alligator sinensis | reverse complement strand
TTCCCTACATAAGGCAAGGAATTTGGCTCAATATTTTGACAGTGCTTTGAAAATACAAATTATAAGCCAGAGCCTGCCACCCTTGCTTATGTTAATAAAAGGTCTTATTTCTTAAATATCTTACTCCTTGGGGAATCTTACTGAAGTTATTGGAACGCTATAAGAGTAACATGCTATTTAACATGGGCAAGACTGGCAAAACCCAAGATAGGCATATATATTGCATGTTAGATATATGAAAATCTTGGTAAAATTGACTTATTTTACAGAAATCAGATCTTCGCTTTTTATAACTTGATTTTATGTATTTAATGTCTTGGTATATACATATGCACTGCTGTTGATTTTTCTGCCTACTTGTAAAGTAGGTTAATAAGTATTTAAACAAGTATTTAATTTAAATCTGAAACAATACCAGACCCTTATTAGTCAAATTCACCTTGATTTATTGATAATCTTGAGCCAAATTCACCTTAATACAAATTATCGCCACAGGAACCTTAGTTTAGGTCCCTAATGGAAGATAGTTGACCAGGAGAGGAGGTTGAAGTGTCTCCCTCAAGTTTGAGAGGGAAGAGAGAGAAAATGAGACAAACCCCAGGGCTGGTGATTGGAAAAGGTCCCAGCCATAACAGCAGATCCAGCTGGGAATTCTCCAGTGAAAATGTTTTTTTTTCCCCTCTTCATCAGGAAATACTGATTCATCAAAAGCCAAACTTTATTAAACCAGTACATTCCCACAATTTAACTCTCCCCAAGTTCTAAGCTCTAACATGGAATTTATGATCAAATTCAGTGCAAAGAAATAATGACACCCATCTAAGAGAAGCCAATATGGCACTCACCTGGGTGGAGGGAGACTGAAGTTCAAGCCCCTGGTCTAAATC
Organism: Alligator sinensis; assembly: GCF_000455745.1. Taxonomy (NCBI): domain Eukaryota; kingdom Metazoa; phylum Chordata; order Crocodylia; family Alligatoridae; genus Alligator; species Alligator sinensis. The sequence goes on along the minus strand of NW_005841900.1, from coordinate 2,947,309 downwards.
ATACATAGCAGAAATTTGAACCTGTGTAGGGTTACCATGTCTGGGCTTTCCTGGACATGTCCTCTTTTTTGGCCCCCTGTCCTTGTGTTTGGGTGGGTTTTTAAAATGAGATCAAATGTCCAGGTTTTTGCTCTTCCTCTGCTTTCCCAGGTTGGCTGCTTGGGGCTGGAAGCAGGGGGCAAGGTGATTGGCTGTCAGAGGTCATGTGCTTCCCATCCAGGCCTCAGCAAGTCACACCCACATAAAGAGACACTGTGTGTATGTGTGCACATGGGAACTATTTGTGCAGCAGGGCTGGGGGGGCAGGGTGCTGTGGGCTGGGAGTGAAGGGCACTGGCAGGGCTGGGGGGCAGGGGCTTAGGAGTGAGGGGCAGAGGCAGGGTGCAGGCATATCACTGCACAATCATATCTCCCTCCCCCTCTTCTCCCCCCCGCCCCATAGGTGTCCTCTTTTTTGATACTGGAAATATGGTAACTTGGGTCTCCTGTATCTCAGGAGAATGTCCTAATCACAGTGATATTAGTTAATTTTGAAAGGGATTTCTTTCTTTGTCTGTCTGTGAAAAACTTCTAAAGTTCTTGGTTTCATCCAGATATGGAATGGGAAATAATTTTATTATTTTTAAAATAATAATAAAAATGCAGGATAAGAAATTATTTTGCACTAGCTCTACTTAGTAGCCCACAATAGCTAAGTAGGAAAACTAGCCCAGTGAACAGGGTTCTAAAATGGAGCACAGTAGACCTGAGACCAGTTCTCAGCTTCATGTCAGACTTCCTGTGTAACCGTAAGCAAACCACTTAAAACTACTCTCCCATGCCCCCAGCAAAAACTGTCTAAAAAGTCCCATCTCACAAGGGTGTTCTAGAAGACTCCATTAATGCATTTGATGTGCCCATATATTAATTTAAAAGAGCCAGAAAGATCTCTAGATAAACAGAGGTATCTGCTGTGGTGGAATTTAAGGCTAGCCTTCAGTGGCAGGAGCTACGGCAGAAGATAACATGTCTCCCTCAGGGTTCTTCCCCAGCGTTGCCAGGGTCTACAAGTGCATAGAAATAAAATTATGTCTGCTATGCCTGAATCAATTAATCTGTTTTCATTGTACAGCCTTATCTCCAGCAGACTTAGGGTTACCATATATCCAGTTCCAAAAAGGAGGGCATCTGTCAGAGGGACACCTCACTCCCAATCTTCAGCCCCCTGTCCCTGCTGCTGCCCTTCACTCCTGACCCACAGTCCCCCCTCCCCCCCACTTCCTCCTCCAGGCCATGCCAGTGCTGCTCACTCTCGACCCACAACCCCCATCCCTGTTGGTGCCCCTCACTCCTGATCTCCACAGCCCCCTGCTCCCCCAACCCTGCCAGAGGAGGCCCCCAGCTGCCCCTGTCCCAACTGGGCTGGAGCGCAGTGACTCCAATTCATGCAGGAGGTGGTGGAGTGAGTCTGGCCCCAGTGCAGGTGGGAGGGGAGAGCCCAGCTTGGGCTTGGGCTCCAGCACTGTGCCAGGTGGCCTGATCATGCCCCCCACCAGGCAGCATCACCCAGCTAGCCCAGCTCTGTGAGCAAGGACACCAGCCTGAGTGTTGCCAGCCTGGACATGGAGCTCCCTACTACCTTCAAACAGCCCCTCCCACTCCTTTCCCCTACTAGAGGGGCAGGTGTCTGCCCCCCACCCACTTTGCCCTGCCCTGCCACAGCCCCTGTGCCCAGATACCTTCCTCTAGTGCCAGCAGGCACCAGCGTCCCTCACCCACCCATCCCCTCCACACACCCCTGCTGCGTGCGCGCGCGCGCGCACACACACACACACACACACACCCCTGGGCAGTCCCCAAGTCCTGGCTCTCCAACACCGGCTCCCCATAGACTTACCAGCATCCAGCTACCGAGGCAGCTCCCAGCACCCTGCCTGGCTGCATGCTGGCCACATGTGTGTACACATGCAAGTGCATGTGGTGCCCCCTGCCTCCACTTGCCCTTCCCCTCCTCCCACCAGTAGAGCGGAGCAAAACCCCAGCCATTGGTTCAGATTAAAAAAAACCCACCCAGATGGAGATTGGAGGGTCCAAAAAGAGGATGTGTCTGGAAAAACCCAGATGTATGGTAATCCTAGTTCAGTCACACCCTTCATATCAGTCCCAAATGTGTCTTCTTACATTTCAATATGACCCAACTCTCCTACATAGGATGTATAATGAAGCCTGTGGTTAGATCCATCAGTACTTATGCCTGCCTCAAAATATATCCATTCAGGAGTTCAGTACAAGGGAAATTTTTCACAGTTTGCTGCAGCATTGCCAAAGGTGGATTAATCTAAGTTATATTACACACACACACACACACACACACACACACACACAGTATATGTAAAAATACACTACTTAGATAACTGTGTAAATGAATAATGAAAGGTTAACTATACTTGAGCAGAGCTCAGACAGGAAAGCAATGGAGACTTATACTTGATAGTCTGATCATTTTTATAATTTATTGAAGTGATGCACCTTATGGAAAAATCTATCATATGAAATGTTATAAAAATGTTTAGGCCAAATCTTACCTTCATTTAATTCTTTGTAACAATACCCAGTATTTTATTCGGGCTGCATGATTATAGATCAGGAATTAATGTTTATGTGAAAGCAATAGTAAAATTTGTCCATCTACAATTAAATTTCTAAAGCATTTTCCCACCTCTCTGATAAAGCTTATGCTAAATTATTTAATACAAGAAGTTTCTAAGGATTGTCCCATAATTCTTAAGTCTCACACCAGGGATAAGATCTGAAACATCAAAAACACCTTTTAACTTACCACAGGTAAAGAGGATGAAGGCACTGTCAATAGATGGTAAATAGTAGACCCCTATTCACTTTCACCACACTATTTATTATTTTATAGCCCTCAATGGACCTGCATCTATTTGCATCCACTGAAGGTCTGGCCCATGTCTCTTTCTCTGTCACAGCTATGTGGTTATGGTCAAGATTTACAACACACCCATGTTATGTTTTAAAAGGCAACTTCTCTCTGTTTTATTGATCTAAGAGGCACTACCTTTTTAGGTGCTGCTTTCAGCAAATGACTATTTTCCATTAATAACTAACCTGACTGTCATAGCGTGTGTCACTAGTGAGGACTTATAGACCAATAGGCTTTTGGGGGATATACAAATTTGCAGAAAGGTTTGTGAAATAATAGAAGACACTAGCCAGAAGTGTGGGTTGTTTTTGAAAAAGCAATTACATGACACTTCCTTCTCTAATTTACAAAATAATCCCCCACCGAAGCTTACTACTTGAACATCACTTGGCATTCATTTTTTTTCACCCAAATACATCCTCCTTCTACAAGCAAAAGGAATCATATTTGTTATGCAAAAAGGCCCTTCGTCCCTATACAGGATACAAATAATTCCCAGGGATCTCTGCTGGTGTCCTCTCCTTCTTGCTTATACTCTTTCTCTCTGTCTCAATGTGTGTGTGTGTGTAACTGGGTAACTTCCATTGAAATCACCTGCTCATACTAGAACACACGGGGAAGAGAAGTAATCTCACACATATGGACACACACAGAAGATAGGAGTAACTCCCGTTGCAGTCACACGTGTGTGGAAAACAATTCCTCCCACGAAAATCACTGGAAGTCATTTGTATTTGTGTGTATGTTGTGAAGGGGAGGAGAATCAAGGCTTAGGGAACTAAGCCCTGAAGGGTGCACGAGGTTTAAAGAAAGCAGAATGACGAGAGAAACAGAAATGGAGGGGGGTGCTTGGATAGAGATACAGAGAGGAAGCTCTTCAAATATACAAAGGGTAAACCATCCATTACAAAATAAACCAGCCCCCTCAGTCCTGTGAAAGCTCAGCCTGCCTCTCAGCAAGGCTCATGTATTCTCTTGACATTTACGCTGATTTGTCATGACTGCTGTATATTTTGAGAGACAGAGTTAAAAAATAATCCAAACCACATTGGCATTTGGGACACATTTTACATCTGAGATCTAAGGCACCTCATTAAAAATATACTTTCCCAAACATTACGTTATTTTTTAAAAAGTTAATTTTACACATTTTTAATTCTCTTGTTTATTTTTTTATTCTTTTTACATGAAAAAAATGGTATAGAAATCATTCAGAGGGAATAGGGCAGGGACTGAAAGATATAGCTGAATGCTCAGCATATTATATAGCCTCTCTGTGTCCCTCTGTGCCACCATTTCATTGCTAGTCAGAGCATGCAGCAAAATGGTGGCTTGTAGAGAAAAGTATTGTATAAGCAACATATACTCATTTGACCTCATGTGGCAAAATCTTTCATAAGTAATAAATTAGGCTTACTGTATGCACACATTTGACTTCTCCTCTTATTAATAAGCTTATCTTAAACCCATATGCAGGTCAGTATGATTGTACAGCCTTTGCATTATATATATTTATTTAATGTAGTATATTGTGCAAATCTTCCCTGATTCTTTTAGCACATTGTTCATGGTAATATCCTTTAATCAAGTAAGTATTCTTCTCTGCTTATGTGCCTGCACATAAAAACAGAATCCTTGCCTGTAGAGAAGGTATGCAAAAACGTGGAAATATTTCATTTTTATGAGAATAAAGCAATTAGACAAAACCTGGAAAGGATTTTATAGAATCTTGTCCTAATGCACATATAATTGAAAAGTCCAGAAAAATCCTGCACAGGTGCAATGCTGGGTCAGATCACAGTCCATCTTTCTCAGTATGAATATCTCAGAATGGCACAGAGTAGATTCTAAGGGGAAGAGTATTTATGCAGGTCCAGTCCTGACTGAACTGTCTTCTGCCCCTCTTCTCTTACAGCTGCCAGCATTTAGAGCCCTAGGAAGGCTTAATATGGAGGTTGTAGACTGACCATCATATTTTGTACTGGTTGATGGACCTATTCTGTATGAATTTGTCCAATTCTCTTTTGAACCTGGTTAAATTGTCAGTTTCTACTATATATTTTGGTGATGAGTTGCAGAGATTGCTAATACACTTTGTGAAGAAGAACTTCCTTTTGTTTAAACTTGCTTCCTAATAACTTCCTCGTGTATATCCTCACTCTGGTATTGCTAAAAGTGGAACCATAGAATCAAGGAATTCAGGAGGCCACATAGATCATTGGTACCCAAATTTTTGCCCTGAGGGGTAGATGAGAGGTGCCACTACCCTCGTGAGACAGATCCAGCCAGTGGGCTGGATCCATCCCATTAGGTGGTCACAGCAGGGGGCCAGTCTGGTATGTGGGGTGGGCATGATGGGGAGCTGATCCAATGTGGGAGGAAAACATGGCAGGAAGCTGATCTGGTGCAGGAGGTGGGTATGGCAGGGGGCCAATCTAGCTGCGTGGCCTAATCAGAATTGTGGCACAGTGGGTGAACCACGACCCAATCCAACTGTGCAGCAGTGGTTTGGGGCTTGATCCGCCTCCCTAGCAAGGGCCCAGGCCAACCCTGATCCAGCCAGGGTCTGGCCTGGTCCAGCCCAGCCCTGCTCTGGCTGCATGGCAACAGCCATGGTCTAATTCGGCCACACGGTAACAGCCTGGCTCCAATCCATCCTTGTGGCAGCAGCCCAGGTCCAATTGAACTGCAGAGCTTGGAAATTTGGTAGCAAGAAATGGTGGGAGTGTTAATTGCTGCCATGGCTCCATGGACCAGATTTGGCCTGCAGGCCTTGGGTTGAGCACCCATGTTCTAGATCAACCCCCTGCTCAAGGCAGGATCATCCTTGACTAACTATCCTGGACAAATGTTTGTCTAACCTGTTTTTAAAACCTTCAGGAACAAACCCTCATATATGAGGCCTGAAACATCAAAAACACCCTTTAACCTGCCATGAGTAGAGCAAGAAGATGAAGGGTACTGTCAATAGATGATAGATAGTAAAGTCCTTTTTTACTTTCACCATACTATTCATTATTTTTTAGCCTTCAATGGACCTGCATCTATTTGCATCAGCTGAAGGTCTGTCTCATGTTGTATGTCGCATAGAAGATTAAAATCTGTTTTGCCATCAAGGTCAAAAACAGACCACTGGTTTGATTCAGATCTGTGTGTTTTGTCCCCTAGGAAACCCTAGACCTAACAGAGGACAAACCCATTGTCCCAGTCAAGTATCTGTGAAGTATCTGAATAAACACTTTGCCTTGGAACAATCTCAGATAATTTGACTTAATTGCCATTTAAGCCTCTTGTGTAAACAACTGCCCTGCACCTGTTTTGATGCAAGTCACATCTCAGACAAATCAGCCCCCAAATCAAAACTAGTTATTTGTCTCTAGACCAAAATATCTAAGTGGCACTTACACAATTTTTGGTGTCCAAATCACAAAATGACATTTTGTTTCATCCTGTGTAACAGCCTGAATCCCTCTGACTTTCCTTCACATCTATGTTTTTGTCTTATGCAATTTTGTCCTATTATGAATGGTCAAATATGACTTGATATGACCACAGATCAACTGTGTGACATTGTTCATTGATGGTGACCACCTGTGGCTTGAAAACCTAGTGGGTAAAAGCAAGCTCCGGCAGGGATTTAACCTTGATTATACGTATTCCTGGATAGTGGCCTGACCATGATGTCACAGGACAGGGGAAGGTCAAAGCAGCCTTTGGTTGGAACAGGGTCACCACATGAACACAAAATTCATCATGCTTTAGCAGTGTACAATTAACCCTATTGGAAATCTACTTAGTCTTTTCTACTGTAAATCTCCCATGAAGTCACATTTCCCCTGTAACACTTCCAACTATATGCCTACAGGGCACAAAAGGGTGAAGTGGGCATAATAATTATTGGTAATAAATTTGTTTTCAGATGACCCATGCACTGCACTGATACAATTCCACTGGGCCAAATCCTGCCTTCTTTTGCTAGCATATAGTACAGAATAAAGCCATTACAATGCTACAGTGTCACTGATGTATTTAGCATTAAAGCCCATGTGCACATGAGCAGGGGCGTGCATTTGCAGCAGCACAAATAGTAGCAGTACAAATTTGTGCTGCTACTTTGTGCTCTAGCACATGCCCCTGCTCATGTGGTTTGCAGTGGAAAACATTGTCCCGCTGCTCCATGCACTGCAGAGGGCGGGGCTGGCTGGGGCATAGGGTGCCCCAGTGCGTGGCTAGCTGGCAGGCAGTTGCTCCCCAGCTGACTGGGGTGAAGTGTGCTTCAAGACTGGGGAGCAGGAAGTTCTGGGCTGGCTGCTCCCCCATCTCTGCATGCCTCAGCATGGGGGCTCCACAGCACAGAAATGGAGAAGCAGGCAGCCCGGGGCTGCCTGCTCCCATGTCTCTGCATTTGTCCTTGCATTGATGTGCTTTGCACCACCTTTTTGGTAGGGATTTTTTTTTTGCTACCAAAAAATCCTGGTAGCAAATTTTGCCCCAGTGCTGCAAATTAGCAATGGAAAACACAGATTAATGTGCAGCATGTACAGTTTGTGGTGCTGCAAAGAGGTTTGTGGTGCCACAAACAACATGTGTCTGCACATCTGGATCCAGCCAAATAGTCTTTAGGTAAAATACATATGCAGTTTGGGAGCAGCCACCAGGACCCAAGGCTCCATTCTGCCTAGGGTAGTGTTGTCTCCCTGGGTGACAGAGGTTTCAATTTGGGAGAAATCTAATTGAAATGCCCATTGATGTATTGCGAAAGTTGTGCAATTCTGCAGGGTGAAATAAACTTCTTGGAGCTGTGTTAGCTGCCAGCTGGAAGTATAAGATAATTGCACATTCACACAGGTTAAAGTATAATCATTTCCTGTTCTTGATATTTTTATAGGATTGTATCAAGCTTGCATGGCTAAGGCCTGCCATTTTCTATAGCCAGCATCATTATTAACAGAGATAGTGAACCTTCCAGCTGCTTTCAACTCCCTGGCCCAAACAAACACGTACCCATTTACAGATGAGTCAGCTGGGGAAAGCTTCCAGTGAGAGTGGAAAGAGGCCCCAAATCACACTTCTGTCATGTTAGTAAAATCTCTTAGTTGCTGTGTCACCACACCCTACTCAGCACCAGTAACCAAGTGCACAGAGGTCTCAAACTGACAGGCACTGTTTACCTGTCATTAATGCAATGTTTTCCCACAATGGCTGTAATTTATGCAAGGAGACTATTTAAATCATATCATAAGGATAATGTTGTTATAGGCTCATTTCTGCCTCTTCTCTTCATGTCAAGTAGCTCTTTGTGCTGTGACTAGTCCCATTGATTTTATTCTGTTTACTACAAGGATGGTTAAATAAGACTCCCAAAAAGTAAACAGTAGGGAATGTAATGAAGAGTAAAATATGGGAACTCAATAAACCCCAGAGGTTTTCTTTTAGTGCTAAGGCTCATTTAGATCCAGACAACCTTTTTAAATGCTTTTCTTAGGCTATGCTTTCACTGCAAAAAGCTGAGTTTTTAATAGCAGGATAATTAACACATTAATTCTTCAGCCCTGAACACCTACTGGGGAGAAAGCTTAAGAACCTTTTAACACAAGGTAGCTTGACGAGACCAGGTAGCTACACCCCCTCCTCCCTGTAGTTGACTGTACCAAGTTTGTCTGCTGGTCAAACAATAGTGCCTTGTTTCCACTAGGATGTTACCTAAGGAGAACTAATGAGAGTTTGCTATCCTGGATAAACACGTCACTTTTGGCAGCAAAGACAAAGGCTTAGATACAGAAGATCTTTAAATCATGAAGAAGATGACACCTTGAAGCATCTATCATAGTCTCTAGATCTACATGAGTTCTTCCACACTTCTCCCTCCAGACAGGAGAGTGCCTTTTGTCTTGTTTATGCTTAAGTGAATTTGCCAGAAAATTCATATTGCTGGAGTTTTTCCATCAAACCTCTGTAATGAAGATACTAGCAAAAGAGTTCTAGCTTAAGCCATATCCTTGAGTGAAATAACCGATACTGGAAAAAAAGACTTTTTTGCCCACATATTACTGCCTCTTCTTTAGGATATTTGCTAGAGGATTTATGTCTGTTAAAGGAGTTTTCTTACATGTAAACATAAACTTTTGTCATACGGAGTGCAGGTTGTATGGCCAAACAACCCATGTGCAAATGCTTTGCAGAAGACTGGGGCCAGCCCATATTTAAACGTGTTTTTGATATTATAAAATCAACTAGCAAAAGCCCTAGTGTAGATGCAGTTATACCAGCTACCCTCCCATCTCCCATGTATGGCAAGCCAGTAGGGGGTGCTCCTGTGTTGGGCCACCCACCTCACTGTGCCTGACCAGCTTCCAGGCTCCTAGTGCTTCTCTGAGGGTGCCTCACATCTGGCAGACCCCTTCCTGGAGCACACCCGCTAGCCTGGGGGTAGAGCTGCCACCACCCATGTATGGGCTTGATTCTGGCTCTGCACCAGCTGTGAAACACAGGCCTAGTAGCCCTCAAGGGTACTTGTCTCACTACCAGAACTTGTGGTGCTTCCCTCAGTTGGAAGCACAAGTAGCGGTCTCCCTTAGTCAGCTGAACCAAGGGGACCCCAAGGCATAATCTAGACCCACTCCCAATACATCTCCCACACTAGGTACAAAGGAGAACTTTATTGGTTACAAGGAGTAGGGTTGGAATAGGGGACAGAATTGAGTAGTATCAGAGAAATCCCATACAGCAAACAGGGTGGCTAGAGTAGCCTTTGATCACACATCTGAGTTACTGCAAGCTATATATCTAGTTAGATCTCAGGTAGCTTACTCACAAGTATCATCCAGAGGCAGGTGGAGATTCCTTCTGGAGGCAGGCAGTTCCTTGATCATGAGTTTTAAGAGAGAGAGAGCAAGTTTCAGATGGTCCAGCTCCTCTCTCTCTCTGAGGTTTCCTCATGGCTGCTGCCCTCTCCACCTGGGCAGTCCTTAACTTATATTGCCCTTATGACCTCATTTACCTGGTCCAATGGAAGCCAGCACCTGTTGGCTGTCAGCCAAACAATTTGAAATGCATCACTGGTTGCTGGGCAGACTGGCAGTCTCTAGCTCACCAGGGTGCCCAAGCCCCTCACCCAAGTATGTGATGCCAGTCACGTAGGCAGAGGAAGCACATATCCCCGCTCCCTCAGGAATGTATCCAGCTCAGGTTACCTAAAGAGATAGGGTAAGGTATGTATCCTCTGCTGGGCCCATTCTAGCCAAATTGTCACAGAGCAGAGTTTTTGGGGAGAAACAGAAGTGGCATTCTGCCACACCATGTACACCCTTTTCCTAGAATAAACTCTTTCTACACCAGCTGAACATCTACTTAAGATATGTCCTGTTCTTTCTAGAAATCTATATTAGGAAGGATCTCAACAGCTGAGTTCCACCCCTAGAGCTTTAATACCAAAAAGACATTTTTGACAGATTGGTGCCCTGTTATTTTAAGTGTAGAAATTGCACAAAAAAATGTCTTTTTACTATGTGGTACCACCTTACTGTTTTGCTCTCAGCCTGATGCAATAAAGTGTGTATATAAAAAGAAGCACTGGGCATATCTACGTGACACTCTTGATGTGCAGTAGCCTAATAATACTGTGCAGTAGTGTACTGAGCAAAAACCATGATGATATGCTACTGCGCAGTAGCTTTAGGTTAGTGCACAGTAAGTATCACTAAAAACCCATGTGCCAGCGCTACTGCACAGTATATCTAGTTACTATGCATTTAGTTAGTACTTCATTAAGCAAGTACTTACTGTGCACTTACTTTAGTACTGTGCATTAATGAACATGTAGGTGCTCCCACAGACTAGTATGGAACTGGGACATCCACCACCCCACACCACTGACACATCCATTTCTACACCAACATATCTCTTAAAAAGCCTCCAATAATAATAAGATAATTTCAATACTGGAGTAATATTTGTAGCTGCTAACAAACTCCTAGAGGAGGTGTAAGAACAGCAGCCACTGTAGCTGCTGGCACAGTGGTTGCCACTGCCAGTCAGGTCAAAATCCTGCCACTGCCCCTGCCTATGGTGCAGACTCTGGTAGTTATGTCTCTGCTTCTAATAACCAGAAAGTGACAAAGATAAGTCCATATTTCAATATACATTAGCCAAAAAATGCTTACTCTGAACATTTTGACTATTTTATTTTCTTATTTCTATTTTGGTTTCTTATTTATTCAAAAGGCTTTACTGGCCTGACAGGCTATATATGTGTGAAAAGGACACAAGAAGCCTTATGTCTGTCAGGTGCTGCACAATATATTAAACATGAGGCCTGAATTGGGCTTCACAGAATTGGTTAAAATTATATTGCCTGAGTCCAATTTTATTATTGTCCCGCCTGATTTAGCAATAGAATAACACATAAGATGCTAGTGAAGACTGGGTTAACCCATGCTGAACAGCATGGAAACAAATCCTGCTCAGCTGACACAAGTTCCAACAAAGTTATTGATATACAGTTATGTATTTTAACTATTGATGTAGTTTACTGCAGTGAGAATCCTGCATGCTTGGAGCTTCATGCAGTGACTTGCAAAATATTCCCAATATCACATTAGATCACCATATATTCCCATATTCCCATACTCTACAGTATCACAGTGGATTACCCAAAGAAGATCCTGCAGTCTCAAAGAATATATCCTATCTCATGAATTTTTTTTGAGAATTCAGAATTTTTTTGAGAGACAATCTGTGCCTGAACAAAATTTGGAGTGTAACAGATCCTATAAAGAAACTCTCTCAGAAAAGTGTATGTGCTGAATCAACCTAATTATTTTACCATTAGGATGAAGAACAAAATTTCAAGAATTTCTAAATAAATAATATGGAAGTGCATGGAGGCTCCAGTCAGGTATTGGAGCCCTTGGGTGTATCTACATGAGCCACTTCATGCACGTTAGACTAGTCTAATGCACAGTAAAGCATCATCTTCTACAAGTGTGCAGCAATTACTGTGCAGTAGATTAGTTTAATGCACCATTTTGTAGTAACTGTAGACATAGGCACTAGAAATTGGCATATTAAACTAATGCGCCAAAGCACATGTGTAGATGCTGACCAGGAACAAATTGCAGCCAGGGACCACAGGGGATGGGGAGAGCTGCCCCAGCTTCATGGGTCGCTGCTTTCCAGCCATGTGGCATCCTGGTCTCCACATGGCTGGGAAAGCTGTCCTGGATGCCGGAAAACTGCCTCCAAGCCCCAAGCAGAATGGGACCTGTCCCAATCTCTACAGGGCTCGGAAAGTTGTCCCACCTGATGGGCAGCTGCTTCCCAGCTATGTGGAGATCAGGACCTGTTCCAATCTTTGCAGGGCTGGGGGAGCTGGGCAGCTGCCTCCCTGCCCTGTGGAGATTGGGTCAGGTCCTGATCTGTGCAGGGCTGGCAGGCAGCTGCCTGTCAAGCTGTGACAGTTCCCACTGTCCCTCTGGGCTCAAGACTGGCCCTGATCTCCCAGTGGTAGGGAGGGACAGCTCCTCACTCCCTCCGCAGATCCAGGCTGCCCTTGTAGCCAGGACAGCTAGGGGCTGGCACTGGGGAGCCAGGAGCTCCCACTGGACGCTGCAGGGAGACAGAGCAGGGCAGGAGCAGCCCTGGACTGAACTGCTCCTGTTAGGCACAATTTGCTCCGAACATGGGTGCACATGTAGATATGTGCCTGGGAACACTTTAATGAACCTGGTTCTTCTGAGAAAAAATTAAGGCACATTAATTGGATATGTAGGCATGCTCCTTTTGTGGTAGGCTATGTGCAAACACATGGTGAAGAGACAAATATTGTATAAAAACATGTAGGTACAACTTGGGTTAATGACAAAATGTGGCAGATTGCTAAAATCATGGGAGAGTCAGGTAAAAGTATTATGGGAATGTTTTCATATAGGCTAATTGCTTGCAAAACATATTATCACATTGCTACCATTATATCTGTGTCTTATAATATTGTTGGCTTAGGTAAGCATTTAAGATGCTTATCTGATTACTTCTTGGTCTGCAGATCAAGATAGAAAGCTCATTTTAGTAGTTTGGCAGTAACTGACAGCTGTTTGCCATCTGATGGCATTTACAAGACTAATGTGAAATGAGTTATTATGGATGTCATCTGATTTCTAGAGAATAGGCTTCTGCATTACAATAATACAAAATCACTATTGTCAACCTTTCACATGGTATCAGCAAGGAAGCCAAGCAGTAAAATGTAGCATGGGTTCAACTGCCCTTCAATAAAGGGCTGATCATTTCAGCCCTTAGGAAATAAAAGTATAACAGAATTCCAAAGTAGGGATAATCATACCGATATGACTCAGAGCTGTTGTGAGGCATGGTTGTCTGCTGCCTTTCTATTGTTCAATGAGCAGTCTGTTGGAACAGATATTGTACACAACTTGTTCTTTAATGGGATCGCCCTTAACCCAAAGTTAATACATGAACTCTGACATGGAATGAAGTTCAAGCCACCTGGATCAGATAGGCTCATCGAAGCCTCTTCCTTACACTGATCCAGTTGGCTAACAAAAGGTACAATCCAGGCTGCAGATCTAAAGGCGTGTCTACAGTACAATCAGGAAGTTCAGTTTCAGCATGGCTAAGTATGCCTGAGATTTAATCTAGCTAGCACAGTTACTATAGGCATCATGGACTTCAGTGCAGCCTAGCAATGCAAGTATATATCTAGTTGCTCTAATTCTGGCACAGACCATACTGAAGTCCATGCCACCACTTTTGTATTGTTGTTGTTTAACCATGGTAACTAGATTACCATTGGTTCACATATGTCTACCTGTACTACAGGCCCCTACTGAATGGTTTTCTGCCATTCTACATCCGGTGTGATCTGATGATAAAATTCACTCCCCATGCAAAGGGCCTATACAAGGTGGTTTCCCATTCCTCTACTAATATCCTATTTTGAGGTCTGTGGTGCTATTTCTCAAAAACATTTTGGAAAAGAGTGTTTGGAGGTGTTTGTTATTCAAAATAACACCAGTCAAGAGATCAATTAGTCAAATAAGATGACAGACCAATCTCCAACCTTTCAAACACCCTTCTGTTCAAAGCTATGCCATCTCTTTCAAATCAATTTGACCTATCCCTGCTTTTAACACATCTAGCATTAAAGCATTCATTTACTGAATTGGTTCACATGGAAGAGTTTAATAAGGCAATAAGACATGACAGTCCTGTGTTACCATGAAATAATACACACCTCTGAAGTGCTGGGAGCACAAAGTGGAAGTAAGTAACTTGAAAGCCTAGAAAAATGCATGGTTTTGTGACATCACATGGACTGGAGTGTTCCATCCCAGTTCTTACAAAGAGACAGAGAATCAGAGAGAAATACTTTAATGCATAGTTACCAAAAAAAAAAAAAAAAAGTATATAACCTTTCCCAGAACATATTGCTGCTTTTAAAAAAAAAATCTAATTCAGTATTAGTAACAAGAGACATAAATCTTAACAGTAGTGGCAGTGCATGCTATAATACAAAATATAACTCATTCACATCTGTGGCAGATAAAGATTTTTCAGGGCCTGGTCCAAAACTATGGAATGAACTCCTGAAATAGCTAAACACTGTCCCATACCTCATGACACCACATTGCCTTCCAAGTTGAAAATACACTTCTTTCACCTTATCTTTACTAAAGGAACATAGTCATTAATGTATAATTAAAAAAAAAAAAGAATAACAAATAAACAAAGCCTCTACATAATTTTCCCTTGAGCTATAGGAAAGGATGGGGGAAATTACATACTTACACACAAACATATGTATGTATGTATGTCATGTATGTCACATAATTTAGGGCAATATTGGAATATATTCAGATATGATGGTGATGGATTCAATACAAGGTTCAAGCTATGACAGGTTAGCTTTCATTTATTGTGGGGTAAGTGCACACAGATTGGCAAATATTGCAGACCAGTTGATGTGTGGCAAATCCCAATTGTCATTTACCTCATGGTAAATAGATTGTGGGACCTTGCCCTAAGAAAGTAGAAGGGCCAGAATACAATGTATTCTTTTAATTAAGAGAAAAGGAAGGTCATTGGTATTACTTCTTATACACTATAAACAATATTCTGTAATTCTACATGTGGATGTCCAAGCACTTTACAATACCTAACCAGGAATTCAAGTGTACCAGTTACCAAGATTTTCCAAGCTCTAAACTATCCTGCTATTTTAGCTGCTTATTCAGATTTCTATTCAGCTACTGCTCCTCTTGAACTTGTTGTAGGACTTTGAGTGGCTTCAGCTTCTTTAGTTTTCACTGAGTGCTTGTAGCTATTGGGTCCTTCTGTTTGAATTCTTTTGCTGAAACATAGTGATTATTCACTTGCTTGGCTAAGGGTTTTGATTTTTTGTTGTTGGAAGACTTTATGAAGTTTGTTTATAGGCCACCCCCTATTTTGTGGTTGGTGAATGTCTCTCTCGGCTCTTGGGAAGCCCACGTCACACGGGAATGTTGGGTGAAGTCTGCTTGAAGTTTCTTTTCTCCTGCTTAACTCTCTGAGGGAATCTAGTTTCATTTCATTTGGCATATAGAGGGGAACTTGACTTATTTTTCTAAGTTTTCTGCTGTTAAACATTTTTTTTCTTTGTTTCCAAAAGGTGTCTCTAGGTTGCACAACATTCATGAATTGTTTAAACTGAGCTTCCAGAATATGTTAACTTGAGTTCAGGGTTCTTAGAAAAGCACATTTGTAAGAAGACAAAAATCATGCAGCAACTCAATCTATTCCCATCAAGAGCTCCTCACTTGCTGTTTGGAATTAATTATAACACTTTTATATTAAGCTTTTTCACAGTGTATTCTTCCAATTTGGTGGCATTTTATCAGGTGAGGGTACTGGATTATCCTGATACTGGATTATGATTGGAGACATTGATGATCCAAAACCATTTACTGATTGGTCAGGTTCATATCACAGCTGAGCTACTTCCCAGTGATTTATTATAGGAACTTCACTAAAGAAAAGATACTTTGCCAGCAGAGGCAATCAGAACTTATTTTCCTCACTTCCCTACCTGAATCTTCTATCATGACCCATCCATCTTCCAGTTCCTCTCTCCAGTTCTCTCTCCAAAGCACACTTGCAAAGGCTTATTCAGACTTGATATTGTCATGGCCAGCCTCATGTGTGGCATACCTAAGATAGAACCATAGACCTCCACAGTGGGGACAGGATTATACATTATCTTTCACACTTTATAAGCTCTCTGGAATTACATGGTTGTGTTAACATGCACTAAACAATCACTTTCATACTTCCTTTTCTCAAAACAGTATCATCCTACCAATATGAGGGAGACTATGTTTTGAATCCTAGGGGAGCAACAATTTATGTGATAGCTGACACTTTGGCCTACATACCAGGACTCAACTGAGAATCAGTACAGCAAAAAATTGAAGTTGATACAGTTTGAGCTAGAGAGGCAGCATTTGTAAGTAAGGGCTGTGACAATTCAGACCTTGAATGGATTGTCAGAGGAGGATCTACCCTTACCCCATCTTGCCACACTAATTCATATGATGCATCAGCTCCTAGTAAAGTTGAAGTTGAGTTCAAAGTAACCCAGCTGCTTCCAAGAACTGTAGAGCACAGGACTGCACTGAGAGGGGAAGTAATGATTTTCCTTTGAAGTCCTGCTACTATGTGGATGCCAATTAACTGTAAGTGTCATGACTTAAAAGGAGCCTCAATATATTGAGTAAACTATAAAATGCAACAGAAAAGTATTTCTCTGATATGCTAATGACTTCTATTTAAGCAACACATGGCTAGAAGCCAGGGAGATCACCACTAAAGTTGACTTCTAGAAATCATTCCCCAAGAAATCAGTGTGGCAATAAGGTCACACTAGACGATGGTCTGCTGATGGTTTTGAGACCTAATACTGTAGGTTTTCATCATTTGCTTCAGTTTCACTGTCTTCTTGGGAAGTTTGGTTTTCTTGCCACAGGTAGCTGGGCATCCAGAATACTTACTAGTCAAGCAAACTTAACCACAGGCACCAAGACTAATCTTTAGTTGATGCAAATAGGTATAATTTCATGAAGCTGATATTAGTGGAATTAGTCAAATCTGCTTGTATAAGTTTTTCATACATGTAGGCTTAAAAACATTACAGATGTATATAGATAAAGATCTAAGCTCTTCTAACAAATTTTATAGCTGCTTCTTAGATGGAATAGAGCAATGCAACATATCTGATACTGAAACCTTCAGTACGTAGAAACTTCTAACATGTACGGAATTATGTATCACCTTTCAGGCGCATCTACACAACACTGCTGCACAGTCGCAACAATCAACTGTGCAGTAACTTGTTGCGACTGTGCAGTACAGTCAGAAACAACTTATATGGTGCGGGACTACACAATACCGGTGGTTACTGTACAGTCATTTAGCAAGTACCAAATGACTGCGCAGTTACAACTTTGCAGTCAGGCACACATGTAGACATTGCCTTCCTCAGCAAGCAAGGATATGCTGAGACATAAAACCTGCCATCTGCTCTCTACATTGGCTTCCCAGCAAAATTTTAATCAAGTTTAAGGTCTCAGTCAGCTATTCCTGTGACCTGAGCTTGGAATACCCAAAGGACTGAATAAACCTGTGGCATGGAGACCATTGCAACAATTATGCTTCTCTGGCACAATAGAACTTCCAGGGAAAGCTCACCTACACTGGAGAAAGGACTTCTACAGGCCAAAACTGTGAAATGAGCTCCTCCAGGAATTAAGAACCAAAACCACCTTCTACTCAAAATGAACAACACATTTCTTGACCTTGTCTCCTCTAATATAAATATATAGTAACAAATATGTTTATTATTAAAAAGTGAAACCCCAAAACACCAAATAAAAACAAAATGAAACAAAACAAACAGACAAGAGACCTTATGAAAACAAGACAACCCATTGCACAAATTTGTACCCCTGAGGAGAGGATCAAAGAACACACATGACAGATATTAATCACAATTCTCATTGAAGTCCTGGAAGGTGCTCAGACACTGTGATGATAACAGTATGAAATCGGAGCAGAACAAAATAGAAAAGAAAATCTCTATAAAGGGCAGGAAATGGAATGTAGCATCTTTCATGTAAAAATGCCTTGTTGATAAAAAATAATCCCAAAGTAGGAACATCAAAATAATTCACAGGCATCAGGATTTGTAAGTCTTAAAATATCCATAAATTCTTATTACTTTATATGCTAGTTTTCGAGCTGGAAATTCTTCATGCAGAGCCATTCATAGAATCATAGACTCATAGGGCTGGAAGGGACCCTGAAGGATGATCGGGTCCAGCCCCCTGCATGAGCAGAAAAGACATCTGGGGTCAGACGACCCCAGCCAGGTAACCCTCCAGTCTTCTCTTAAAGACCTCTAGGGTAGATGATTGCACCACCTCTGGGGGGAGTTTGTTCCATAGTCTGGACACCCTAGTCATAAAGAAGTTTTTTCTAATGTTCAGCCTGAAACTATCTTCCAGGAGTTTGTGACCATTGTTTCTAGTTTTCCCCCAGGGCACCCTGCTAAACAGTTGTTCACCGAGCCCCTGATGTATGCCTCTGATATAGTGGTAAGCTGCAATCAGGTCTCCTCTCAGCCCTTTTTTCTTTAGGCTGAAGAGTCCAAGATCCCTCAGCCTTTTCTCATATGGCTTGCCATGCAAGTGCCTGATCATGCGGGTGGCCCTTCTCTGGACCCTCTTGAGCTTTAGCACATCCTTGTTGAAGTGTGGCGCCCAAAACTGGATGCAGTACTCCAGCTGCAGCCACACCAGTCTTGAGTAAAGTGGGATGCACATGACCATCTTGAGCCTGTTTCTTCTGTTTAAAATACTTGCATTTTTAATGCAAAAATAAAGGGAAAGAAAGTCAGCATATACAAGATTTTTGGATCAGGGACATATTTTCTTTTATATTCTGTCAAGTGCTACAAACATCTATATTATAATGCTATATAAAAATTAGAATCACATCTAAATATGTACATACGTACTAATCACTGGCTGCGTGTACATGTGCAATTACTACACACCAATATAAGCTCCAGAGTATTTTGCTCCTGGACACACCATTTGAACATGTGCCTGGGAACAAAGAGCCCTGGAACATATTACTCTGGAATTCATTCATGCACCACACCCAGACCCTGGTCAGAGCAGCCTGAGCTGACAGTGCTTCAGTGCAAGGCTAGCCAGCAGGTGTTTTATAAGCAATACCCTGCTGTGGAGTTTATTAGTTGCATGCACCCTAACAGGGGCTTACAGTTAATTAGTTAACTGCATAGTAAGCGTCTCATGTAGATATGCCAACTGTGTGTAAAGTACTCCCAGACGCGCAACCAGAAAAAAGAAGAACAAACCTTACCACATGTTTATCAATCAGAAAGTAGCAAATCCTCTCCAAATCTGCTAATGCACTTGTAGGGTAAAATCCTGACTCCTCTGAAGTCAATGGATAATTTGTTTTTTATTTCAGTGGGTGCATCTAGATATGCACTTTACTGAAGAGGAGACTAAATAGCTGTGCAGTAAAGCATTACTCTCTACACGTGCACCAGTATTAAGGCACGTGTAGACAGTAAGATAGTACTGTCAGGGACAGTACTATTTTATAGTGGAGTAATTAACTGCAGTTAAATGCACATGCAGACATTGACCACAGGCACCAATTGCACCTGGTCAACCCAGCCAGCGGGGGGACAGACCCCTGCCTGCCACCTAGCCACACAGCTCTGCCGGTTCAACATTCTCATGGCCCAGTCAACCCCTTCGCTGCCCGACGCTGGCACCCGGAGCCCAGAGCTGACTCCCATATCCCCTGCCAGCCTGAACCTGCTCTGCTTTGACTCAAGTTGCTGCTGTCCCGGGCACACATGTGGATGCTGCACCTGAGAGTTGTTTACTGCAGCACAAACTGCTCTGGAGTTTATGACTTCACATTAATTGCACATGTAGATGCACCCAGTGAGACCAGAATTTTACTTTTAGGATTTAATTGAGATGTGGTATTGTATTTTCTGTCTATATTATGCTTGCTATAAAGATACTCTTGATGAGAATTGTTTTAATTACTTATTTTAATATAAGAGATAAAATTCATTGTTGTCTTGTGCCCTTAGAAGTTGATGCTATGACATAGAGGATGAATTTGACTCCTAATGTTTTCAGTATCTTGAAATAAAAAATTTCTGTGATGACTCTGAATCTGTATGAGGTATCATATTGACTTCAAAATCTTTCCTATGTATTTGAACCTTCCAAAGCCTTACACCTTGTTAAGCACAAAAAATGCTATGCCTTTTCCCAGGAAATTCAGGTCCTTCTTGAATTTTCTTTATGTAATACTTAAGGTTCTGGCTGTACAAATTTTATAGTATTTTTCCTGTAATAAGCAAGCATCTATCACCCAAAGTGCAGTTTTTCTTCTGAGAGATGGATAAAGCATATGTCACGTAATGGTGAGTTGTTCTGCTAAAACGGCCTCTGAAGACTTCTGTGACCAACAGACTGCCCTAGTAAAATGTCTTTTGAAGACATAAATATACATGGTTATAGGTTGAATTAAACCTCATTGAACCCACCCTTCTTTTCAGATAGTTGCAAGAGAGTGCTAGGTTTTCCTACGGAAGAAGTTGGCTGAAAGAAAAAGTTTCCAATCACAAACATAGGCGTATTTTTATGCAAAAGAGTAGTTAATGCAAGACTGATCGGGGATTTTGAACTCTTTGGGCAAAAAGGCTTTTTTTAGTTTTGTTGCTGTGTGTGTGTGTGTGTGTGTGTGTGTGTGTGTGTGCGCACGCGCGCATGCGTGCATGCGCTATGTGGAAGAAAGCTCAGTTTAAGATGAAATGCAGCTCAGAAACAGACTGAGAAGGACGCTCCAAGACAGCCTGAACAAGGACAATAGCATCACCATGAGCAAAGGCCTAGAAAAATCCTCACCTAAGAAGAGGTTTGGTGCTGCCAGTAAGGAAACTGCCTCTGGTTGTTTGATTTCTACCATGTTGACAGAAGCAAAACTTAATACAATCTTGTAGATAAATGGAATTTCATTGATTTCTCTTCCTAACTCCAATAACGTATAAGACCTTGAATATCTAACTAGACATTTGGTTAAAAGGGATAACATTGCTGTATGTAAGATTTTTCCAGTTCATTTGGATGATATGGACAGGGATATCTGCCATGTACATTACAGACAAGCAACAATGTCACATATCTGTGGTTTGTTAAAAGTTGCAACTGAATGTCAATTCTGCTCATTATTCACTGCATAATTATTTGTCCATCAATGTTATCTAAACACCTATGTGATACATTGAAAAAGGTAAAGTGCAGGACACTTTAAATATTATACTAAGCACTAGTATTCTGCAGCTTTGTGCACAATTGTGATGATTTTTGTCTTTTGTTGATTCTGGTATTAATCTCCATATTTTAGAACAGAATTGTTTGTGACAGTAACAGCAATAATAAAAATAAATAAATAAACCAATCTTTTCCAACTGTTTTCTACTAGATGGATAAGTATAGAATAGCAGTGAAAAACCTGAAGGAAAGAAAGTCTAATTACATACATGAGGAAGTGAGGAATTAGAATAGAGTATAATTTTTTTATGCATTCCCAGTAATCTACATGAATGATCATAAGAAAAAAATTCAGGGCCACTCTTCATTGCCTTCAGTCAGCTTTGGATTAGGCTGTTAATTTCTCTGGGCCCCAGTTTCCTGTCTTTAAAATGGTGTACCAGTCAGTACATCACGATGCAAAGCAGTACCATGCCGAGACACATTGTGTGTTTATAGATGTGCTTCGGGAGGCAGGGGAGACGGGAGGGGTGCTTTAATTAGCGCAACTCCCACAGCCGCACTAATTAAAAGAGC
>NW_005841900.1:2919011-2925409 GCF_000455745.1 Alligator sinensis | reverse complement strand
CATTCCTGCACTGAAAAATGGTGGTCGGGCACTTTAAATTAAAGCTTATTGAACGAGCTTTAGGTTAAAACACCCTGCCACCATTTTTCAGTGTGGGGATAGTGATATATGTGACGCTGGAGTGAAGCAATTACTACACTTGAGCAGACTCAATTATCAGGTCTGCTCTGATGCGCTGTAATTATAGCGCATGGGAGTAGCCTCTCTGCACATGTATAGGAGCCCATTTTACCAGATCTGCCTGTACTAGCCCCCAAACTAGAAGTCATGTAGCCACATAAGTGCAGAACTGTGCATGCACCAATAAATGCTACCTCTCAGCACAGCTTATTGGCATGGGCAGAGTGCCACACTAGTGCAACTACACTATTTCTCTGAGCAGATCTATGGATTAGGTGTCTCAAAGGATTTGGAGCAGAGGTTCCCAAATTTTTGTTCATAGAGGTCCACTTAATGAGTGGGATATCATGCTGTGGGCTGAACAGCAAAATGAATCTGAAATGCTGACTTCTATCCCATCCAGGAGAGCACAAAACAGCTGCAGATGCTCCCTTTACCTGAATAAGAGTGTTTGTACCTGAAAGCTTGCAAAGAAAAAATGTTCAACCATTTTAGTCGGTCTAATAAAAGATATCAGATTTACCCAAAGACCCTTGTCTGAAATGCAATGTCTTTATATTCAGCAAATGTAACATGATATACCTTACATCAGTGATCACCAGCCAGTCAATTATAATCAACTGGTTGATCATGGAGCCTCTTCCAGTTGATCTGAGCCTGTGGGGGCTGAGCACATGCACGGACCCTCTTCCCCCAGCACAGCAGGTCAGTCTGTGGGGGAGGGAAGGGGTGAGGGCCAGATGGAGGCCTCTGCAGTGAGGGACAGAGTGCAGCACATACAGGAGCAGGGGCGAAGATGAGTGGGGCCCCAGCCAAGCTGGGTGGTGGGAGGAGCCCAGGGGGCTTGTCCAGAGGGATGGGGAGCTCCCACCACTGTGCGCACTTTGGAGGAGGCCCAGGGGGCATGTGCACAGGTGGAGTGAGGTGGAGGTGGCTGTGTGCAAGGTGGAGGCGGCTGCTGCTGCATGCCACACTTTGTGCCCCAAGAACTGCTGCAGCTGCCCTGGGAGCAGTGCAATGCCACATGCATCCTGCCATCGGGCAGGCAGGGGGCATGGTTCAGCTCAGCAGTGGGACACACATGGCATCAGGCCGCTCCTGGGCCAGCTGCAGCAGGGCTCAGGGCACAAAGCCTAGCATGCAGTGGCAGCCACCTCGTCCCCAGGCACAGATCAGGGGGGCACATGCCTCACCAAATGCAGGGCAGCACAGGCAGCTGCAGCAGGGGTGGGGAGGGACACGCACGTAGTGGTGAGGGAGGGAGCAGGGATGAGGCAGGGGCAGATGCTTGACAGTCATGGAAGGGCATGGGATGGTGGGGTGCACACCCCAGGAGTGCCTGGGGGGCATGTGTCCCCAGATCTATGCACAGGGCAGGTTGGGCTGCTGCTATGGGCTGGGACCAGGGCAGTGCCAGGCTCTTTCTGGCAGTGGTGTTGGGTCAGGCTGCATTCAGGGTGGACAGTGGCACTGGGACAGGGGTTGGGGGGGGGTAAAGCCACCTGAAAACTTGCTGTAGTCCCCCCGCCCCCCCCAACACCGCCACTGTCCACCCCAAGCAAAGTGTGGGCCAGCCTCCACCAGGAAGAGCCCAGTGCAGCCCAGCCCCCCAGCCCCAGCCTGCAGTGGCAGCCCACCCTCTCCTGCATGAAGATCCCAGGCACACAACCCCCATGCCCTCAGGGTACATGCAGTGCTGCCCCCTCCCTGTGATGGGAACCCCCCAGATGAGCTGCTCATGGCTCCATCCCGCACCCTGCCCCAGCTGTGCAGGGACTGCCCCTGCCCCTACCCCGCTCTCTCCCTCACCCCCATGGAGTTGGGGGCACAGGTCGACACCCCAGTGATGAGGGAGAGAGTGGGTCACAGGCAACATCAGGGGCCTGGGTGAGTGGGGCCCCGGCCATGCCAGGTGGTGGGACAAGCAGAGGCCCAGGGGGCACACATGTTCCTGATCTGTGCATGGGGTGGAGATGGCTGCTGCTTCATGCTGTGCTTTACTTCCTGCATCTGCTGCCCCATGCCCCTGCCCACCCGCATATGATGGCATGCGGCTCTCGGGTCAGCAGGACTCAAAGCACAGCATGCAGCAGTAGCTGCCTCTGCCCTATGCACAGATTGGAGGGGACACATGTCTCCCAGGCCTCTGCTTGTCCCACCACCCAGCCTGGCTGGGGCCCCACTCACCCCAGTCCCCAGCCCGTGCTCCTGCCTGTGCCCTGCTCCCTCCCTCACCACTGGCACCTCGATCTGCCCCCCTCCCCCCTATGGCCCTTTCCCCTCCCTCCACCCATCCCCCACAGACTTACCTGTTGGATACATTTTTCTCCCTCTGCCCCCCTTCCCTCTCCACAGGCTGACCTGCTGGGTGTGTATGTGGGGAGGGGGTGGGTGGCACGCAGTAGATCTTGGGGTGCTTTTTAATTCAAGAAGTGATTTCCTCCTTAAAAAGGTTGGAGACCATGGCCTTATATACACTGTTACAGGAAGGAGAATCTAGCAGCACTCCTTAATCATGCTCTAGTGGGACTTACTGCAGCAGACTTTTCATGTAAATAAAATGTGTGGAGCCAGCTCATATAGTTAAGTGCTTCCCCAAACTTTCAGTGCTTTGGTATCCATTCAGAGGGTGGTGGGAAGAAAAAGAATGCAAATTCACTGATGGATTAGTAAACCCATTACAAAGAACCTCAGTTATCCTCAAAAGTGGAGTGCAGAATTACTGCTAAAGTTTGTCACTGAATTACTACAGAACAGTCAATGGCTATAGCCTGCCTGATCAGCTGGTTCTGTTAAGGATGACTGTCATTAAAAAGTCCCTTTCTGAGCCGCATAAGATGCTCCACAGGCTGTAAAGTGGCCTGCAGGCCACACTTTAGGGGTCTCTGAATTAAAGGGTGGTTATAGCACTGTTCTGGGAGATGCAAGATTGAGTCTGAAGCCTCTCTGGCAACCCAAGGTGAGTTCTCAGATGAATTTCCTAACCATGAAATTATTATAAAAAAAGGTTGAAATCTCTCTACCTCCTTTGTCTGTTCTTTTAAAAAGAAAAAGCAACCCTATTGCTTATCTGCTTATTAAGACCTCAGTTTGCTAGGCAAGCTCTAGGGCCACTTACCTGACTAAGCCCCTCAGGGGATTTCAGCAAAGGAGCATATGATTTTTAGATCCCTATCAGCCCATGGTCAAATCTGTATGAACTGTGGAGGTTTTTGCCTTCCTGTGTTGTCAGATGTACAGCCCTCTGCCTGATATCTCTTGAGTGTATATTAACAACCTTTTACAGAAGCTCCCATGGTCCCCCTGATTTACCTGTGGCAGGTTAGGTTATTATATCTCGTATTGTGTCAGGGTTGACAGTAGTTTTAATAAGAGGTTAGATTATGGATTTGTATTGGGATGGTTTGCGTACAGATGATCCTGGGTCAGGCAGGGGGTTGGACTACATGACCTAGGGAGCTTCCTTCCAAGCCCTACTTCTCTATGATCCTCTATAACTCTCTAATTCAGCGTTGAGATGCCCAGCCCTGTCAAGAAAAGAGTAGTTTTGGGCACTCACAGAAACAATTCTAGGCACTTAGTCCAAAAATCAGGTGCCTAGGGAACTTAGTGCTTCCAGAATTAGGAGCCACCTGAGCACAGGATTTCAAGTCAGCGATTTTGGATTACCTAAATGCTACTTCTGGTGCCTTAGTCATCATTGGGTCTGGCATGCAACTCACAAATAAACCTTAGCAACTATGTCTACTGGAGCTGGTTAGGCTATAAAATATATTTTTTTCATATTTTTTTTTCCAGTTAGCAGCCAGGAATGTAGAAATAAACTATTTTCTGTGTGATGGGTTGCCCTTAATCAAAATATTTCAAACTAACGAAATCAAAATGTTTTGTTTCATGTTAGCTCAACATTATTCTGTTATGGTGTGCTTCTGTGTTGTCTCATTGGACTGGTGGTTTATGCCTATCATTGTCCCCTAGTTACATGGCTCCTGTGTCGCATTGCACTGACAACAAAAAAGGAGTCCATGGTGCATCAAGGAAAATATATTATATCCAGGAAGTTTGGTGAGATGGAGAATAGAGTCAGGAAGGACTCAATAAACTATCATTCCCATTAAATTTCATGGCAGCTTAACACTAACTAGACCACAGATTAGCGTTGAACCAAACCAAAAAGGTGCAATTCAGTGAACAAAAAGGAAAAAAACAACTTTTTACATTTTCAAACTCAAGATTTTTAGGACGTGTTCAAATGATAAATACACACACACACACATATTGTTTTTTGATGAAGAGAAATACTGAAATATCCTGTGAGATGGATATTTTATTTTTTTATTAACTTTGAACTTCTTCAGATTCTAATATGAAGAGCTGGACTGATATGAGTATTTACCAAAAGCACAGAAGATACATAAGATTTATGACATCATGTCTTGTAAGTAATGATTTTTTGTAGAAACCCTTATTTTTGTAATAACATGTCCTCAAACTATCCCATTACCACAAGTCATTCCATTTCAGAACAAAAAAAATATTATTTAATTGGTTAATCATTGTGGAAACTGCATAATATATGATGACTGTTTAAAAATGGGGATCAAAAGAGAGGTTCTGAAGGCTGCACTCTGCCTTATGTATTTTTACTCATTCCGTTTTATAGGCTTTTATTAATTTATCTTTAGCATTCTTCAAAAACTTGGATTCACTGCAAAGACTGTCTATTTTCTTTTTATATAGCTAGGTTTAGTTTACAGTCATACGGATTTTGAATCCTAGCTTGGTATAAAGCTTTCAAATTCTTATCAGTTATTTGGCATTCCAGGAAAACTGATCCAGACCCAAATTGGAAACACATTATGTAACTGTATCTGGCAAGAGAAGAAATTAGATTTATTGATTAAGGTTTTATCAAATAATACCTTACACGGAAGTGTGAAGCTGTCTATGGGGCATGCCTGATTGCAATCACGGACCATTAACAAAGGAATAAACTGGCTTATTAAGCACATTAAAGCATTTACAGGATATACTGAGCAGAGTTAAAATAAAGGATGTCATAAATTGTGTGCCGCAGCACTTTTCAAACAGCCGTCACCTCTGCTGTGAACCTCAGTGTATTTTAATTGTCAGTGCTGTGCTGTTATCACGATCTCTTTCTTTGAGAGTAAAATCAAGTTTACCCTGAGGTTATTGGCATAGTTGATAATTTTTTAACGGGCTTATCACTGCTATTAGATTAGATAACCTACAGTATGACTAACCAGAAAGCACTAAAATGACTGCATTTTGCCTAATGAGTGGTTTTTCAAACAGCCATTCCTTTGCTAAAACAATTGTTTCCATTAAAAGAGAGAAAAAGAGAGCTCATTGAACATTGCTCACTTAAACATATTATTCAGCCTGTTCTGCTGTTTTTCACTGAATAATTAATTCAATGTACTTTTTCCTTATATTCAATCAGGTGACACAATATACTATTAATTGAATACATTGATTCATAATTAATAATAGAAATTGTCATTATTTTTAACAATCTTTTTTAATTTAAACATTCAAGCACAACTTTCCATACCTGTGTGAAGTATTATTTTACAGAAACCTTTAAAAATAATAGTGTTAAAACTAATAAACTAATAAAGATGTTACTGGGCTTTTTAAACTAGCATGCAAAAGAACAGGAGAACTGTTTGTCTCTTTCATAAAACGAAGAAGTTATAACCAGAGCTGTCATTACGTCAATTGTCTATGGGGATATATAACAGAAATATTATGGTACTGCAAGTGAGCTAAGGTGCTGATAACAGTGAGGCTATAGAAACAGGTGCTTCAGTCATGGAGTCTGTAATGAAGGTGTCACAAATCCATCTGCTGGGCACCCCCAGAGCCCCAAGTTTCGCCCCTATGTCCCATTCCTTGTCCCAAGGGACAGAACAAGGTTTGCACTGAGATAACTCCTTATCCCCAAGATAAGCTTATACTGGACCTCACAGTTGCAGCAGAGGAATCTTTGCCAGCTCCAGGTGGCTTCTTTTGGGGTTGTTAAAGACATTTTAAGGTTCCTCTTTCCATAGAATGGGTTAGCCTGGAATATCAATTGCCCACAGATCACTCTTTACCACAGGCAACCAGTAAGGAGTCAAAACAACAAAATGATTTATTATATAGGAGAAAAGAAATGCTTAAGAAAAACTGACAATAAGTTTGAAGACAGAACAAGGGTTTCTTACCCTCTCTTTTGACTATCACCTACACTTTCAGAGACCTGCGCATGTTTT
>NW_005841900.1:2917160-2919001 GCF_000455745.1 Alligator sinensis | reverse complement strand
TCCTGCTGATCTTGCCAGCCCTGATTGCTGGGGACCTGGACTCCTTCAAGCCTTAAGAAAGTGCAAGGGCCCTGGTGACCACACAGATAGATAGCCCTTAAAATACCTCTAGTCCAGCATACCACCCCCGTCTGCATTATCCTAATTGCTCATAAGCCACAGAATCCTCCAGGAATGTCTTGCCTCTCTGAGGTACCTACAACACTTCTCACTAATGGGCCATTTTTCTCATATGCTTTTGCTATTTTATTATTGTTTTTCCTATTACACACAACTAATAACTTGCAAACCCATCCCACCAGTGGCTCTTTCTGTCTGCAATTGGGAGTAGCAATAATCCTTGCCCTGGCCACACAATGGCCAGTGATACTTGTTATTTTAACCTGCTCATTTTCCCTTACGTATGCATTCCGCATTTCCTTTGGCTAAACCAAGTCCAAAATCATAAAGATATATACAGGCTGTACAACATAATCTATACAATGATAAGAGCAACATAAATAGATACAGTATGGACTTTTCAACAAGACAACATGCTATATCAATACAACAAAAGAAAATCTGCATGACACCCCAACTCTCCCTCCAAGATTTAGTGGGAGTCATGCCACAAGCTCTTAGGCAGGTTTGGGCACCTTGTACTGGAGTTCATAATGACCTGGCTTCACTGCTTTCAGGACCCTGCTAGGTAGAGAAAAGACAAGTTGCAGTCACATTTCTTAACTGCAGCATAACCATAGCCAGTAGTGCAACAATTTAATTATGGTTGCCTAAGCTTTCAATAACTCTGTTTTTATGGGGCATGTGCTCTCACTTGAACTGGCATGTAATAATATTGGTAACTCCTTTGATGCCAATGTGCTCAGTACAAGCCCCATTATGCACGTCATCTTCTCCTTGTGCTGGTTAACAAGGAAACTTTCAGAAGTAATGCTCCTCCCACTTGAATGAGGCCAATGTAAAGTATCGCAGATGCCAACTTCAAAAGTGCTGATTGCCAGTGTGTTGGGTGCAGATATGGCTTAGTTACATCCATGCACTTGAATGTCTGAACATTGAGGCCAGGAACAGATCCAGGGAGGGGCTGCTGATGTGGTTGCCTTACCTCTCTGACTCCTGCTTCACCCAAAGCTTGAAACTAAGTGCAGCAGTGGCAGCAGCATTTTCTATTCAGGCTATGCTAAGAAAATCAAATGACTTCATGGCTCATTAGAATCTATGTTATTCATGCTGATCTCTCCTCACTCCACGGGTGTTTGCAACCTTCTCCCCTTTTTAATGTTCTTGAAATTTCAATAATCAAGTTATCTTTTCTTCTTCAATTTTTTCTATTTGTTAGCTACTCCTGGTAATATCTCCTGTTTCACAAATCTACAGACTGTTTTTTTGAGCTAGCTGTGCTATATTTCAACCCGTACTCAAACTGGAAAAAAAACAAAGGCAGGATTGAAGAATCATATACATGTCGCAGCCTTTAAAAAATGGACCCACCTGAACAGAATGGGAAGGGCTGCCTGGCAGAGACAGAGTTTGTCCCCGAGGGGACACTGTAGGCTCTGAGGGCAAGTGAAGCTGTTTGGGAGCAGCCCTGTTGGAAGTGGGAGGGGTGATGTAACCCCAGCACAGTTTGAAAGAGAGCCGTTAGCAAAAGCCTGGGAAGGGCCCTGAGCTGGGATTGGCTGCGAGGCTTGGATAAAAGGGGGAGCAGTTTTTCCTGCAGGGGGAACAAGAGAGAGAGGGGGCTGAGGGACAGGCTGGAGACGGGATTGAGAGTCTCAGCGCAGTGGTCCCTTGGAGAGCCCCTGAGAGAGGCCTGCAGGAGCAGAGTGGAGAAGCTGCGG
>NW_005841900.1:2888154-2917148 GCF_000455745.1 Alligator sinensis | reverse complement strand
GGGGAGAACCCAAGCCTGGAGAGCCCTGACTGCAGCCGATGTGGCTGGGTGAGCACAGCAGAGCCGGGGAGGACTGCTGGAGTCTGCCCTAGTTTCCCTGAGGGGTGAGGGGTCCCAGGGGCAAGCCAAGCCCAGGGAGGGGCTGCATTTGCTGGGGCTGTGAGGCTGTGGGGGGCAGGAGGGTTGCTACAGCCTGCAGCCCAGACACTGCTCCCAGCAGAACCAGGGAAGGGGGCAAAGGCAGGGGAAGGCTGTCTTGCAGGAACTGCAGAGGAGCCGCTGCTTGCTGCTCAGAGACCCTAGGAGCACAGAGATGGACACCAGTGCCAGGCAGTGTCCACAGACCACATGCAGGGACACAGACAGCCCCGCTCCCTGAGATACCCCACCAGGGGCAGTGCACACGGGATCCCCAGTACACCGCGTGCAAGTGAGAAACTCTTTAAATAAGTTCTTGAGGGTTTATTAGACAGTATATCCATGTGCTTATTTAATGATTATTTATTATGATGTAAAGAATTAAATCTTGTAAATAGTTTGAGAACTGTCTGCAAGGGTGCTTGATTGTACGGGGAGGGTCTCCACTCAGGGCACTGCAGCAGCTTCCCAGGGGGGCTGGGCAGAGCTACTGCTACCAGGTACCCCAGGATCCCATTATTCAGGTGAGGGCGCATGTAGTGTCACGCCCAGGGTTACATACAAAAAAGTTTCATGAAATTACCTGTTTGAAAGCACAAATGTTCTGCCATTCATACACACATATGAACAAAGGAAGGTGTGCACAAATGGAAGACAGAAAGAATCTATCACTGAGACTATATGAGTTGTAGGTAAAAAAGATCTCCAACTTTGAGGGAAGAACAACAATGGTGTATTAGATACAAATAATAAGAGTAAATCTGAACTTATTTTTTGATCATTTTTATGCCACTGTTGCCAAGCTGCTGATATAACCTTGCATGAACACTTACTAAATATCCCCCAAAATGCAAAGTACACTAGCAAAACCATTCAGAATGGAATCATAGAAGCATGAGGCTTCATCCTCAGAAGCAAGCTGGTAAATAATAGAAATAAGTGAGGTTTCTTTATAATAATTGCTGATGAAACCATAGACAGTTCAAAGTGGAACAAATGTCTGCTTGTTTGCAGTACGTTAAATAAGATCCAGTTACAGTTTGTTAAGTTTTCCTGGGTTTTTTACCTGTTTGTGACCTAACCAGTGGGAGTTAACCAAAAATTATTTGGGGTTTCTTTAGAAAAAGTGGTTTAGATTTGACAAAATTGAAGGGCCAAGGTTACAATGTCCAGCAATATATCTAGAAATACTATACAGTAGTGGTGTTCAACCTTCCAGCCCCACTGGCTGGATGAATGGCACGGGGCCAGTCCATGGACCAGATCCTGTATAGGGTTGGAGCAAGGTGTTGGGTCCTGCAAACCCACATCCTACCTTACGCCACCTAAACTGGGCCCCACTCATACGAAAGTAGAAGTTAGGATGTTTGAAGATAAAAGGTCCAACTGTAAGGATGAATATATAAAAATATTTAATAAATGCCAAGTCAACTGTAACAAAATAGGACATTGAGGTAAAACTACCTCAACTTGTAGCCCAGCAAAAAGACGCATGCAATGTTCCATACAGCAGTGTTGAGGATTAGTTTTGAATGAACACCTATATCCCATTTTTGGACTCAAGAA
This sequence comes from Alligator sinensis, assembly GCF_000455745.1. Lineage (NCBI taxonomy): Eukaryota > Metazoa > Chordata > Crocodylia > Alligatoridae > Alligator > Alligator sinensis. The sequence goes on along the minus strand of NW_005841900.1, from coordinate 2,915,444 downwards.
ATGCAAAGATTTATATCACATAGCAACACTCTAACAGATCTAAGACTTCTAATACCTTGCTTTTCAAAACAGTGTTCATTTGAAAAAATTAGCTGTGGTTTAGAGGTGCATGGCAAAGACTTGTCAGGTAACCAAAATGTAGTTCTGGCAGAATTTCAAATGTGGAAGAAGTGAAGTGCCAAGCATAGCCTTTAACAGTATAGAGGACTGCGACAAGAAATAGTAACTAAACATTTATATTTTTATGAGTTCTGTGCCTACTTCCTGTACCTACAGCTATGGTGAAAAGAATTTTTTTCTACTACTTACAGAATTAAAACTTGACTTCATTCAGAAATGGGTGAAAAGTGTCTCAATGGACTAGCAATGCTGAACATTAACTTAGGTATGGAAATAACTATCATTTAAGTATCTGGTTTGGCCTTGGATTCTAAACTGATAGTTATTTCCATACCTAAGTTAATGGAGGCACCAAATATTAGTAGGCACTTTATGAAAGTTTAGGTTCAAATACATTGCATAGAGTATTGCATTAAAAGGTCATAAGGGACTTCTTTCATTTAACGAATAGAGGGTGAAAGGTAAACAATAACTGTGAAAAATATGTAATACAACCAGTCACTGAACAATAACAATGAAAAATAAATGTAGTTGACTATTTACATCCAAAAAAAGTTAGCAGATTGAACTGTGCTTTCATTTATGTTGGTGTAAATCCGGAATCCACAGTTAATCCAGAATATTATTACTGAATCCACAGAAACTATTCCTGGTTTACACTGGTATGAATAAAAATAGAATGTCAACTTTTTTTTTGTATGGATGCTCACAGGGCCAGATTAACCCTTTTAATAGGCCCTAGGCAAACAAACTCGTGAGGCCCTACTTTTTTCACTCAATAATTATAATGTGTAAAATAAGCACAACTGGGCCCTTTCTTCATTTAGAACCCTTGGCATGTGCCTAGTTTGCCTATGCGTTAATTTGGCTCTGGATGCTCATATTCTACAACTGTTCTTAACTTGTATAAGGAAAAAAAATGTAATCTTGTGCTTGACTGAGTACCCAAACCAAAACAGATTAAAGGAGTTGTGGGATTTCATTTTGGAGCCAAGAGATTAAACATGGTTATTTATCAGTCATCTAGCAGTTTATTTAGTTTGTCACTCATCTGTACTGAACTCAGTAGTCCAAAATCAATATACTGCAGCTGCAGAGTAAATACAATATATGCCCTTGAAAGAGGAAAGCATGGAGTATGTAAAATGAAGATGATGAGGGTGATCAAAGTGAAAGTGAACAACAGATTTTCCAGTTTTCAATAAATAGCCAGCACTATGAAATGTAAGTATTTTCAACTGCATGCATCCACTCGAAACCCTAGAGATTCTTCCTAGTCCTCTTTATATAAAAATACATTATGGAATCTCCAGAAACTCTTGTACTTCAACAGAAAATTATTTTTACTTCTGTCCCATTAAGGACATACACACACGTGCGCGTGCATGCACATACACACAAACTATATATATTGTATATGGAGAATGGCAAGACTATTATTATAGGCATAAAAATATAACTATAGGTATCAAATAAAATATTCCTCTTTGTTTCACTGATAAGCATATGACACTTCTATAGATATTTTTATTTGTTAGTGGCAGTAAATGTTTGCTTAATTTATGTGTATAATATTTAAATAAAATATGCAAAGAATTTATGTTCAAAGCACTCTGTGATGGTTATCTAAATAATCCCTACAACTTCTCTAGATCCCTTTTTAGTATTTCCTCCTTCAAAGAGTTATTTACTCCCACTTCCAGCTAATTAATGCAGTTGTGAAACTACCTCTCTGGTCCCAGCATACGTACAAATTACTTCTTTGCCATTATCATCACTCTTTTTTTATGGACCTTGAGATTCTTCTAAATCCATTCAACTTTGGCTCAGATTTTAAAGGTATTCAGATAGCTAAAGGTGTAGACATGTGCCTAAAGGTGTTTTAAAAGTGTCAAGATGCTTGAATCCCATTGGGCATATCTACATGTGCAATTAATGCAACTGAATATACTCTGGTTCAATTTAAGTAGGAGTAAACTAATTCCTCCATCACCATCTACACATGTGTTTAAGCACAAGTAATTTACTGAGCTGCTGGATACTACTTGTATCTGATGGAACTATGTGCCAGCACAGTAAATTAATCTACTGCACCCTAATTGCTGTGCATGTGTAGATGGTCATGCTTTACTGTGCATTAAATTAGTCTGCTGCATAGTAAAGCGTCTTGTGTAGATGCTCCCACTCTGGAGTTATGTCCTAACTACTGTAGAAACACAGTAGTTTTCTGTGTTTCTACAAAAAGACAGCTCCTGTCCCAAATTGTTTAAAATGTAAACACAATTCTATCAGGTCCTCTCCTTATAATTGGACCTAATCCCTCTACAGAAAAAAGTTCCCCCCTATTCTAAAGAGCCTTTATTTCCCATAACTGATTTTGCTAACATTACCTTATTCTAAATTTCATATTGCCTTATACTTTTCCTCCTAGTTTTAACTGACTGAATATTCTTGCAAGACTGTTACATTTCTGGAGCCAGCTAAACTTAACTTCAGCAGAGCTGCAAGACAACATTGTGTGTTGTACAATTAGGTAAATGTAAAACATGTTTTTTCTCCCCTGTGGTCATGTTCAATAAACAGTCATCTTAATCATTTAACAAGAGAAAATAACTTCAAGGAAGAATGCTGCTCATTCAGCAAAAAATATCACCACAAGAAAAAACAACAACATGATTTATGTCTAAAAATTGAGTTAGGGTGCTTTTCTTATGAACAATCAACTCTAGAATTTTGAACTGGTCATATACAAATATCTAAATGTAGAGAAGTTTCACAGAAAACTAATGCTAAAATGGATTTTTCCTGTGTGAACAATACAGTCCATTACAAGTTACTTTGAAGGTAGATGCACATTAAAAGGTTGCTATAGAGGCATTTGAAAAATAATACCATCTACCTATGAACATTTAATAGCACAGGAAGACTTGCTGAGCACTAAAATTACATCCCCTTTTTCCTGTATTTATACACCCCCTAACAGTGAAGTCCTAGTCCGTACCAGACACTTCTAGGTGCTTCTGTTATTTATCCTGAAGAAAAAGACTGTAAAGAAACTATGATACCTTTCCTAAACTACTGGATTTACCCTAGCCACATGCCCCATCTAAACAGTTTTTGTGTCACTCCTATAGTGCAAACATTTCACTCTCCCAGCTATAAGAACAACATCTGTGCATTGTCTATAAGACTAATGAGGGTCAGAGGGCTGTTTGTTTCCCTTCTGATGGGAATGGGATTACAATTTACTTTCTAAACATAAGTCAAACACTGAAAATAGTCCATGCCATCATGAAGGGGTAGCTGAACCTATGAGGAAACCCACAAGGAACAGGGAGAAAAATCTTTAAAAGTCACCTATTTGAGATTTCATCAGTTGGGACAGTGAAATTTATCTTGGTCCCACCTATGCCACTCCTGGAGATCTTCAGGACAGCATATAACTTCACATTGCTTCTTGTCCTTCTATCCTATTCAACTCCTTCATCTTCGCAATGGCTCTCCCCTGAAACTGTGCTGTCAGGGCTTCCTGCAGCTCACACCACCAAAATGTCTCTTAAACAGAGGTTGCTGAGAGGCCACCACACTAAAATTAATGTAGTTTCAGGCTTCATTAACCTTTGGGTGGATTTACTACTTCTGGCTTTGTAGTCTCCCTACATACTGAACCTTTCAATTTATTGTGTGGTATATTGGTTAACATAATGAAATATGGCCATCGTGATTCCTTCTTTCAGAAATACATCATTCTTGGAAAGGAGAAGCTGTAGGCCTAACTATGAATAACAGGATTTGCTTTGATCTAAACCATGCTGCCAGTCTTATTAAGAGAATGTGATTAGCAGTAAGAGCTAGAATCCCAAAAGAAAGGAGGATATGGCTTGATGCCACCATTCTGTTTCTTTCACCTCCCTTCCCCCAATCCAACCAACACTCAGCACAGGATTGGACTCTGTTTATTCAAAAAAACACCAAGTAAACGGTAAGTTGTCCTCATTTGGGATGTTATTAATGTGTTGTTATGTTAAAGTCTTAGGAACTAGGGTTCTGGCAAAAGTTGCAGCCAGGAGATTCCAACACCAATTTTGTGAGTTACACTTGTGAGTCACCACTACAGGGCTGGTGAGCTAGGATAGGCTTCTATCTCTGCTGTATGTTGGGGGTGTGGGAGATGGGTTGTGGGGTGGGTGTCACAGGCCAGCTGGGCACTGAGAGTGTATCAATTTTATCACAGGCCAACTGGGCTGTTTGATTCAGTTTCGGATCGAGGAGACAAAGTTGGGAGTGGAATAAAGGCAAATTTATTATAGCTTACACACACACACAACAGTTAACAGAAAGATAAATGCGATAAGCAGATAAGGCAGTATAAAAGAGCTAATAGTAAATAATAACAACAGATAATAATAACAGATTGATCTATCTATCTGTCACAGGCCAACTGGGCACTGCGAGGGTATTAGCCACACTGGGCTGTTCAAAACAACAAATAGACAAGGGTTGGCAACTTATCGATAGTCCCTCAATGCCAGGTGCGTGCCAAGTGGTTCCAGCAAAGTCAGGTGTCCCTGTTGATCAACACTGTCAGAGGGATTACCAGGGAAGGTCCCTTGCTCAGGATCCGATCCTCACTCACACCGGGAGTCTGGGGTCCAGGCGTGGAACAGAAATGACAGTTCTGTTCCCTCCTTCCTGCTGGTTACCTGATGCATGTGTTTTTTATACCTAGTCTTATGTTAATCTGTTGGCCTCAGGGCCACTCACAATGTTACCCTATAGCTGTTACCCTATGGGATTGAAAGGTGTTAAAATTATCTTAAAAGGTTACTACCCAGACTCAGGTTTATCCAATAAGCAAATTATGATGCAGCACCTTTAGGTTTGAAATTGACATCGCTCCACCTAAATCCCAACCCCTTTTAGGCTTCAATTGAATATGCTTTCTTGGGATATGCTTTCCTGGAATGTGTTTGGGTGTGCCTAGCAGTTAGATTCAGTTTTTATCGCTAAGGCTGAACCCTGAGCAAAAAACCATTAGGCCAGCTAATCTCACAGCTACAGCTTTGTCTATGGGGCCCAGTCAGTTCCATGAACAGTTAATTTATCATTTTGGTTAAATTTATGACAGAAAAGTTACATTTGCAGTTTACAAACTTACAAGCTAATATTAACTAATATTACCTATTTAGGCAAAATACCAAATGCCTCCAAGAAGCACATCTTATTGCTTATTAATCCCTCTGGTTCTGGCTGTCACAGGGGTGGACAATTAATGGGATGGGATGGGTAATGAAATGGGAGGTGGCAAGGAAATAGAGGTCAGGTGGTGAAATGAAGGAAGTTGGCTACTGAAGCCACTGAAGCCAGCACTTTTTTAACAAAAAGAAGTAAAATAAAAAAATAATTTAAAAAAGAAATAAAGAGGAAGTAAATTAAAGGAGGTCTGAAGCTTTAATAAATTGGGATTTGGGATTGAGGTGTGGGGGGTGGTAGTTGTGTTTCCCAGGGTGGCTGGAAGGTGAGAGTGGTAAAGGAAGGCACTTTTGGGGGAGCTACTGTCCCTACACTAAGAAGGAAGCCCCAGCTCATGGGGACCAGATCTGACTTGCTACTTTGTTACCCCAGTCCCTCCAGACCCTACTCCTGGACCCATCCATGGTATGCAAACTGGCTAGGTGGCATGTGCTTTGCAGACTGTTTGCATGGGGTTCTGCCCCTGGGGGTGGGAAGGTCACATCCTTGGGTACAGGAGGGGGAGCTGGCTTTGTGCAGGAACCGCCTCTGGGCAGTAGAGTTCAGGGATTGGAAATGTGTCCACACAGAACAGGAGGGTGGTGGAGGGGACACTGCATCCTGGGATGCAACTTGGGTGGCTCATCTGTGGAGAGTAATGGAACACACATTAATGGAACACAAGCTAGATAACATGGATCAGAGATAAACCTGCCATGCACTGGTGTCACTTTAAGCTGCCTAAAGTGTGCTTAAAACTAGTTTCAGGTGTTAATGTTTTGAGAGTCCAGGGGTTAGAGCTCAAGAAGCTGCCTAAAATGAATGTGTAACAAGGGCCAAAGTGTGGTTCCCAAAGAGGAACTAAACTATTTAGGGCAACAGAAGCATATTATACTCTGGCTCCACCTCTCCAAATTATGCTTCACCATCTAAACCCATTTCATTCTTCTAACCCTGTGCTCCTTAAGGTAAATCTTTAAGGTAAATTTCCAGGGATGCCTGAGGGCAAAAAAGGAGGCATACAAACAGTGGAAGCAAGGGGCTATCACTAAGGAAGATTACACCTCCATTGCTCGGGACTGCAGGGATGGCTGTTAGGAAGGCCAAGGCAGAGATGGAGCTAGGGCTAGTGACCAGAATTAAGGATAATAAAAAGTCCTTTTTCAAATACATAGGAAATAAGAAGAAGGCACTGAGTAACGTGGGGCCCCTACAGGATAGGCTTGGCAATCTGGTGATTGCGGAAAATTAAAAAGCTGACCTCTTTAACGGATTCTTTGCCTCCATATTTCTGAACAGGGACCGGGACATCTCTCCCAGTAGACTTGTGGATGGACCCAGGGGAGGCATCGCCATGCCTAAGAGCAGGGACAACCAAGTTAGGGAACTTTTGGAGGGCCTGGACATGTTTAAATCAGTAGGTCCAGATGCTCTTCATCCAAGGGTGCTGAGGGAATTGGCACAGGCACGGCTCTATGAGCACTTGTGGGGCACTGGCCAAGTACCAGAGGATTGGAAAAGGGACAATGTGGTCCCCATTTACAAGAAGGTGAGAAAGGAGGACCCCAGCAATTATAAGCCAGTCAGTCTTACATCGGTCCTTGGGAAGACCTTTGAGAAAATTATCAAGGAGCACATCTGCAAAGGTCCAGCAGGGTAGGTAATGTTCAGGGACAACCAACATGGGTCCACTGGTTTCATAGATTTCATAGACGTCAGGGCTGGAAGGGACCTCGGAAGATCATCGAGTCCAGCCCCCCGCCCAAAGGGCAGGAAGTCAGCTGGGGTCATAGGATCCCAGCAAGATAAGCATCCAGTTTCATCTAACCTGGTTTCTTTTTATGATCAGGTCACAAAGTCTCTGGACGAGAGTGTTGGGGTGGATGTCATCTTCCTGGACTTTAAGAAGGCCTTTGATATGGTTTCCCACCACATTCTCTTAAAAAAACTTGATGACTGCAGCATTGATGCCTACACAGTCAGATGGGTGGGAAATTGGCTAGATGGTCACACACAGAGAGTGGTAGGGGATGGGTCATTTTTGACCTGGAGGGATGTGGGCAGTGGAATCCCCCAGGGCTTGATCCTGGGACGTGTACTGTTCAACATCTTTATCAGCGATCTGGATGTGGGTGTGGAAAGCACGCTATCCAAATTCACTGATGACACCAAGTTGTGGGGCAAGGTGGGCATGCTGGAGAGGAGGGACAGAATTCAGCTAGATCTACACTGGTTACAGAGGTGGGCGGATGAGAATATGATGGCATTCAACACAGACAAATGCAAGGTGCTGCATCTAGGGAGAAGGAACCAGCAACACACCTATAGGCTGGGGAACACCCTTCTTGTCAACACAGTAGCAGAAAGGGATCTTGGAGTCATTGTTGACTTCAGGATGAACATGAGCCGCCAATGCGAGGAAGCAGTCAGTAAGGCTAACCGCACCTTGTTGTGCATCTACAGATGCATCACGAGCAGGTCCAGGGAGGTGATCCTTCCCCTCTATGCGGCATTGGTCAGGCCACAGTTGGAGTACTGCATCCAGTTCTGGGTGCTGCACTTCAAGAGGGATGTGGCTAGCATTGAGAAGGTCCAGAGGAGGGCCACTTGCATGGTCAAGGGGCAGCAGGGCAGGCCCTACAAAGAGAGGCTAAAGGGCCTGAACCTACTTAGGGTCCACAAGAGAAGGCTGAGAAGGGATCTGGTGGCCATTTACAAACTCACTAGGGGGGAACAGCAGGAAATTGGGGGAGGCTCTGTTCCCCTGGGCACCACCCAGGGTTACTAGGAATAATGGCTACACATTTTTAGAGAGCAGGTTCAGTCTGGACATCAGGAGACATTACTTTACAGTTAGGGCTGCCAGGTTCTGGAATGGTCTCCCAAGTGAGGTGGTACTCTCTCCTACTTCGGGGTCTTCAAGAGGAGGCTGGACAGATATTTGGCTGGGATGATATTATCCCAGCACCTGTTCCTACCCAGGGCAGGGGGTCAAACCTGAAGATCTGTTTAGGTCTCTTCCGACCCTAAGTACTATGATACTATAATACTATGAGGTGTTGCCTAATGTACAGTGCTGAAAATCTAGTCGAAGAGCTGTATTAACAAATGACCTCAGCTGTTTATTTGTTGGCATCAGAACATCAGGTGACTGGTCTCCCATTATGAGATATTTTCAACCATTAATATAGAAGCACCAAAGCACATGCTTACTCCAGATGTGAGTTCAGGTTCTAGCCATAGTTGAGGGCCACATATATGCCTCTTTGCAGATAGAAGAAAACTATAACTTTGAAGAGAATAGCAATCCAAGAGCTGATAAAGTCATCACTTCCTAAAATGAGGTATCTTCAGCCTGGAAAAGTGCAGGCTCAGGGGGCACCTGGTGGCTGCCTATATAAGGGGTGTACATCAGGATCTGGGGGAACGCCTGTTCACCAGAGCACCCCATGGGATGACAAGATCAAATGGTCACAAACTCCTCCAAGACCGTTTCAGGCTGGACATAAGGAAGAATTTCTTTACTGTCCAAGCCCCCAAGGTCTGGAACAGACTGCCGCCAGAGGTGGTGCAAGCACCTACTCTGGACTCCTTTAAGAGTCAATTGGATGTTTATCTTGCTGGGATCCTGTGACCCTAGCTGACTTCCTGCCCCTGGGGCGGGGGGCTGGACTCAATGATTTTCTGAGGTCCCTTCCAGCCCTATTGTCTATGAAATCTATGAAATCACACCTACCTTGAGGCAATATATTTGTAAGTACCCACTCATTTTTACTTGAACTTTCATATTATATCACTATTGTTGAAAAATTTTGTACCTTCATTCAGATGTTCTCAAACTCTTTATTGACCTGAATCTAGGCCTAAATCTAGTAGGCACTTGATATTGCAAGTTGTAGTTTCTTTGAAGTCCTGCTGATCTAATCACTCCATTTTAGCCTGCTCATATTCTCCTTGGCCCTCTTCTTTGCTGAAAGAGAAAAAATATTGCTTGGGTATGACTGATGCTAATGTAAAATTAAAATTCAGTATGATGTGGAATAGCTGGGTTTTGTGCTTTTTAAAATTAAATAATTTTAATATATTTCTGTTTTCAAAATCTTGAAAATGTGATTTTTCTGTCTTTGCCCAAGGGAATAAAGCAGTGATCTAGCAAAGTATTTAAAGAACACAGGATGAGGAGGGACCTCCAATTTATCAGGTCTAGTCCTCTACTTGTACAAGCACATCAACAGATTGCAGTCTCATTGACAGCAATTAAGTATAGTGTTTCAAATCTGCTTGACCATCTCCTAAAACAGAATAAAACCCCTTAGCAAGACTTTGCTGCTACTGCTGTTCTTTGGAGTGGCTGAGGCTTTTTAACAAGTTAATTCCTGCAAGCCCTTGGGTGAAATCCTGCCTCTGCTGGAGAAGTGCTGCTGTTGTGGTCTCTTCCAACTGAACAAATTGATCCAATAAAAGATATGACCTCACCTCACAATATAGGTCCTTCGAAAGTCAGTGACAAAACACTAATGTATGTGTCAGTGTTTTGTCATTGACTCCTGACCAAGACATCAATGTTCTCTATATCTATAAAAAGGTCATAAACTGCTCATTACCATTTCTGGTAATTACAATGTGTAGTTTATTAAAATTTCACATCACTGTCTCATCTGATTCTAAATCAGGTCCCAGACTGATTATAAAAGAAGAAAAAAATAAGATCACAGAATATAAGCATTCTGCTTGCTTGAGGTAGAGGTGTACATTATAAGCTAACTAAATATAAATCAGAGTTGTATAAGCTTTTGTGAGCCAGAGCTCACTTCATCAGAAGCTGTGAAAGGCCATGCACAGAGCAGGCTATCAGGTAGAGAATGATTCAGTCCAAAAGATAGGGAAGGGAGGCAGGGAGAGGGGGCAGTGTCAGGAGAAGCAAACAAGTAATAAAGTTATAGGTACAAAAGGGTCACAAAAGATAATCCAGGTAATAGGATAACAATCCATCATCCCTGGTTAGATCATACTTAACAGAATTCTGTCTATGGATGATTTCTTGTTTCATAATTTTATATCTGAATTGGCTTTTTAAAAAATGGTTACCACTGAAATCAGTGATGTCATGTACTGGAAGGTAAGTCTTCTCCCACAGGCTTGCATGTTTTTGGACAAGATGTCAGATCCATGTTGTCTCATTCTTTCATGTAGGGATTGCCCTGTCTGTCCAATGTAGACAGCAGGGTATTGTTAACAAACATTGGCATATATGATGTTGGTAGAGGTGCAGTTGAATGAACCTCCATTGTTATAATCCATGTTATTTGATTCAGTGATGATATGGTCTGTATTGATGAGAGGGCACAGCAGGCACCTGCATCCATTATAAAGCCTGATGTCTTGATGAGAATAGGAGTTAGGTAGCCTGTTGCTTAAGAAAGGCTGTTTGAGTTTGGGAGGGTGTCTACAAACTAGAACAGGTTTGTCTCCCTTGGCTACCTTGAAATGGTCATAATTTATTTTCCAGGAGAGGTTGAAGATCATTAATTATGTGTCCAAGTTGTTCAAGATGGAATCTATGGGGGACATCCAGCCTGAGGGATCCTGTTGTCCTTATCTCAGGGTTAGCATTGTAGCAGGTTTCAGCAAAATCTGAGTTAGGCTTTATTGATCTGAGTGGCTACAGTTTGGGGATTGTATTGTAATTATTTGGCCTGTGTGAATAGGGAAGTATTCAGCTTTTTTGGAGGACAGTTATTTGATTCAGAGATTCAGATCACTGTCCTGAATCAACTCAGCCAAATCAGCTTTGGAAGATTCAACGCCGATTCAGAGAGATTTGGAGATTCAGATCGGCTGGGGAGAGGCAAGCACAGCCAGGTGGCTGCAGATTCTCCCATGGCTTCTCTGGCTGTGCCCGCCTTTCCGTGGGCAGAGGGGGCGCCGCCTTTCCGGGGGGGGGGGGGAGCCACAGGAGAAGCCCATTGGCTGCCCTGCCCAGCCCCATCTCCTGCCCGACCCCAGCTTAGTCCCAGCACTTAAAAAAAAAAGCCTTGCACTCACCAGCTGCAGGAGCAGTGATTGGGGCCTCTGGGCACTCGTGGTAGAGCCCCCCCCCCCCCCACCTTCTATGTGAGGCAGTGGGGGGAAGTGGAGATTACCACCCCCACCTGGCACCCACGCAGCAGCTGCCCCATGGTGTGGGTGCAGTGTGGCTCGGCAGGGTACCACACACTGTCTGGGAGCTGGGGCTGCTGGGGCTGAGTGATGCTGGGCTCCGACTGACATGTGGAGCCACCCCACCTCCCAGGTGAATCAAACTGAGAGATAAGGAATTGAACAAGGAGCTGGGGAATCAAAAAGAGAGCTGAGGGAATGTTCAGGTCCCTGGAGATTTCCCCAGTGCTCAATTTGATTCCCCTGCTTCCTGATCTTTCTCTCTGCACTCTGATTGCTTCCCCCAGCTCTTCCTGGGTGGTGCAGGCCCCTGGATGATGCAGGATGACAGCAGGCTGCTGCTGCCAGCGGGTGATGGTGGTGGCTCTGGGCCATTTCCCCAGCCAGCAGCAGCAGCCTGTTGAAACCCCGTGCACAGATCCAGGGGCCGTGCTCCCTGGGAAGAGCTGGGGGAATGATCAGAGAGCTGGGGAATCAAACTGGGAGATCTGGCTGAAAGGTGAAGCTGCCCCAGCTCCCAGGCAGCGTGCAGTGCCATGCTGAGTTGTGCTGCACCCATGCCATGGGGCAGCTTCCGTGTGGGTGCAGGAGTGGGGGGGCATCCTCGCTGCCCCATGCTGCATGGGGGGGCTCTGTCATGAGTGCCCAGAGGCCCCAATCACTGCTCCTGCAGCTGGTGAGTATGGGTTTGTTTTGGTTTTTTAAGTGCTGAGTGACTGGGCCAGGCAGGAGATGGGGCTGGGCAATGAAGCCATGGGGGCTTCTTCCGTGGCTCCTCCAGTTGTGCCTACCTCTGCCCCAGTGTCCCCCCCCTGCCACTCCCCCAGCCAGTGCAGGGGGCAAGTACAATGCAGGTGCAGCTGGCCCCTGGTATCAGCAGAGCAGAGCCCCCACTCCCAGTGCTGACATGCCCAAATCAACACTGGGAGTGGGGGCTCTGCCCTGCTGCCTCTTGCCAGCCAGCACGGGGGAGGCGGGATGTGAATGCAGCAACGCTGGGAATGGGGCATGAATGCTGCATGCCCCTGGAGGCTGGGGGGGGGTGGGGCACAACAAGCTCCCACAGGTGTCGGCAGCACTGTCGGCAGCGGGAGCATGGTAGTGGCAAGTGCTGAGCTCCCAGGGGGGGGTGAGCAGCAATCACCCGCAGGTGCTGCTGGCAGCATTGGCAGTGCTTTTTGCAGGGGGTACACTGCCAAGCTCAGGGGGTTCATGTGCACCTGCGTGCACCCCCTACACATTGCTAACGGAGTGGGGGCTATGCCCTGATGCCACTTTCCCCCTCCCACCTGAAGCCAGCCATGCCTGCATCCTGCCCCCACCTCCCCCCCTTGGCTGGGCAAGAGGTTGCAGAGCAAAGCCCCCACTCCCAGCACTGCCGCCCTGCCCCCCCTCCCTAAGTAACACACCCCCAACCCCAACTGGGCAGCTTGCCCCAGCCCCGGCCCCACACCCTTTCCCTCTCCCCTCCCCCAACTCCAACAGAATTACCAGCTGGGGGCAGTTGGCAGCTGCATGTTTAGTCTGTGGCCGAATCTCTGAATTGGCCAAATCATTTTCTAAAGCTTTTCCAAATTGATTTGGATGCTTCAAATCTATTCAGAGCTTTTATTTGGTCTCCTGTTTCTATTCAGATTTGGAGATTCGGTCCCTGAATTGGGCCAAATCTCCTCCAAATTGAATCAGCTACCAAAGCTTCACACAGCCCTAGTAATTATAGGAATCTCTGTTCCAGATCTTTAAGATATACACCCTGATTAGTGGAATCAGAGCAGATTTGGTTGTAATGTAGAGTTTGGTTGTAAAGATGGATCTAGTGCTGTGGTAAGGATAAAAGCTGCTGGGGTGAAGGTAACTTTGGCAGTCAGTGGATTTCCAATACAATGTGGTGGCATGTGGTGATTTCCTGTGCTGTCTAGAAAATGAATTGGCTGGATGGAGTATTCTAGGGCCATCTTCTGCAGCTCAGGTCCCCCTCAAATCCAACAGAATCATAAAATCAGAAAAGTGGGGCTGGAAGGGACCATTGGAAGTCATGTGGTCCAACCCCCTACATGATGAAGGATCATCCCTATCTGAACCATCTCATAAAAATCCTTTTCTAACCCATTACTAAAAATACAGTCAGCCCTGTCACACAACTACAAGGTATAATTCCCTAGCCTGCTAAGGTAAAGCAGGGGGGCAATGGTGGCCAGTCAGTGCTGGATTTAGGCTTAAACTACTTAAGCTATATCTTGGGGCCTCACAATATGAGGGGCCTCTAAATAAGAAAAAAACTGGACATTTTCATTCTAGTATGACAGAAATATACATATATACATATATATGGTTCTACAGTTATTATTCATATTGAGTTCATAAATTTGTGCAGAAATAACAATAACAATAATTAATCTTAAAATTTAATGAAAATATATTTTTGTGAATTTTGTGGATTATTTTTATCATATGGGGACTCTTAAACTGGACATAGCTTATGTCAGCATGTCATAATCCAGCACTGTGGCCGGTACACTGCTGCTGCAAAGGTTGTTAAAATATGATTGAGAAATCCAATTAGGGCCACCCCCCCTGCTACAGAGGAAGGAAAAAACGCCCAAAGTTTGTACCAATCTGACCATGGGATAAAATTCCTTCCTGACCCCAAATGTGTTTTTTGCGTTTGTGTAGCACAACTGGCCCATCTCCTCCAGCTACATATTGGACGTTCTATCTTAAATGACCATGATGACTTCATTCTAATTCAGTCAAAGTGGCATTAGAGCTGGCAGATATCATGTACTTGTTCAGATGCACATATAGCAGAGAACATTCACCAATTTCAGAAATGACAGTCTGATATAAATGCTAGACTGTGTCTCCTGTACATTGTTCACGTCACAGCTCCACACAATAAGGTGGGGATCATGACTGCTTGATAAACCATGAGCTTGGTGTAAAATCTGATGTCATGAAACTTGAACATCCATTTCCTCATGTGTCTGAAGTCTACACTTGCACATCTGAGGTGATGTTGGATTTCTTTGTCAATGTCAGCCTTCTGTGAGACATGGCTTTGGAGGCATGGGAAATGCTCAACGTTCTCCAGTCTCACCATAAATTTGAATTGATGAGTTTGGGGACTACTCATTATAACTTTGTTGATAGACCATAATCTTCTGAATGTTAAATGTCAGTCCCATTTTCTTGTATGCCTCGGTAAAGAGGTTGGTGATTGCCTGAAGATCTGCTTCCAAGTGAACACATACTACAGCACCATCAGTGGAGCTCGATGATTAAGGTTGGGGTGGTCTTGGTTTTGGCTCAGAGTTGGCTGAGATTAAACAGTTTATTATCCATTCAGTAGTTTAGCTCTTTTCCAACTAGAAGCTTGTTGATGGTCAGATGTAGCACCATTGTAAGAAAAATGGAGAAGTGTTGCAGTGATGATGCAACATTGCTTAACTCCAGCCTTAACCTGAAAGGTATCTGTGATAGATCTGCTACTGAGAACCACCACTTCCATACTGTCATGGATCAGATGAAGAATGGTGATGAATTTTAGTGGGCATCCATACCTCAGAAGGATCCTCCACAACACTTCTCAACTGACAGTCAAAGGATTTTGTGACATGAAAGAAGGGCATGTAGAGAGGTTTATTTTGTTCCTGACATTTTTCCTGCAGCTGGTGAGCTGTGAAGATCATGTCAGCTGTGCCTATCATTGCCCTAAGCCAACATTGATATTTTTGAAGCAGGTCTTCAGCAAGTGGAAGAAGATGGTTCAGAAGGGTTCTCACAATGATCATTCCTGTGGTGGACAGCAAGGCAACCCCTCTGTAATTTCCACAGTTGGATCTGTTTCCTTTCTTGAAGATTGGCATCCCCGAGGTCTTCTGGAATTTCCTCATCTTTCCATATTCTTAAGCTGAGGGCATGGAGCTGTTATGTAAGCTCTCTCCTTCCACCCCCCACCCCACAATCCCTGCTTGAAGATTTTGGCAGGGAATCCATCAGTTCCAGATGCCTTGTCATTCTTCATCTGTTTGATGGCTTTCCTCTGCTCATCAAGGTCCACCTTAACTCACTGGAGAAGTACGAACCACTGTCCAAGGAAGATCCTTCAAATCCAGTGGAAAGACAAAGGCACCACTGTTAGCATCCTGTCACAAGCAAACAGCACAACCTTCAAGGTGATGATCATCTGAAATCAACTTTGCTGAGCTGTCCATATCATCTAGATGTTTGACTCCAGAATCCCAAAGCAAGTTCTATTCTTCCAGCTTAGTCAAGGCATATGCTCAAGAATCCAGAGCCACCTGCTCCACATGGAGCCATGTGCCCAAGTTGCAACAGAACGTGTTGATCCTGGATTGTCACAGATAAGGCAGTCATTCAAGACAATCATCCTCTACTGTGAGGGACTGATGATGATTGATGATGAAGATGAAAATGCTAGACTCCAAGTTTCCTTTACAGGGGCCTGCTTTAGGAAGTAGTTCTTGTTATGGCCTTTGACACCCCCATCTTTCTCCCCTATTTATGTCCATTTGCTGTTGTACCTGCAACAAAGGATAAAGTATTAATGGATTGGGGACTGTATGAACAGACACTGTACACACCTTGCAGCTTTCAGAATCAGTTGATGATATACTAACTAGTCTGCTTGTCCCTTGAAACCAGCACCCAAGGAGGTTGCCATGGGGAATATGCAGAGAAAAGCCCTACATCTCTTACAAAGGATTAGGCCCAAGCAAATAAGTTGTATGAAGGACTTCCCTGGAAAAGTAACATGAATCTGCACTTGCATTATCTCCAGGCAGTCTGTACAGCCAGTTGGAACCAGGAGGAAGAAAAAAAACCTTTTTAAAGCACTTTGGGATATTCATTTTCCAAGGCCAAATGGATACCTTGCAGATTGCCTACATTAGTTTTTACCAGGCCAGGAAACACAACCAAACAGCAATACTTTGTAAAACATTGACTTCTGTTATCAAGGTTATTTACTGTAATTTTAATTGCCATCAAAGAGCTTTTGACATTTTCTCTCAGTCAATTGAGATAAATATTTTCTGCTGATTAACTCAATTAAAACATTTGTGCAGCACAATAGCAATTAACAGCACTGGTCTTCACAAGATCCTGTTTACAAAAGGAATTTTGCACTAATCTGCAACTAATCAGGAGGTCTGGAAACTTGTCACCTTGTACTGCACTGCCCTCTTTGGCATTGTTTACGTTGGGTTAGAAACCATTAAATAAGCATGATGTAAAATATTTTACAGGCAAGTATTTTTGTGGGTGATATATATTGTATTAGACCAACTGCATAGCTGGGCTAAACTTAGGTACAATATGCTAAGGACATGTGGGTTGATATTTGTAAATCCAAAAAATGGATTCAGGGTAAAATTTTCTAAAGTACCTAAGATATTTAGGAATCTCATTCACTGGCACTTAGATCATTCGAAAATTCTTTCCTTAGACACCCCCCATCAAATTCAGTGGCTAAATTCCCCTAACTGAAAATCTTACTAACTGTTTAACAATAGGTGGTCTGACTGTAATAAACTCTGGATGTTACGGTTGATCATGACTAGCTGATGTGATTAGTTGGGAAAGCAAATTGTATCTATAGTGAGTGCATCTACACCTGTGCTCAGTAGCCTATTTTACTGTATATTAAGCATCATTAAAAAGCACGTGCTTTTGCTACTGTGCATTTGGGCAGCCTAATGTGCATTTATTTAGTACCTCACATTAGAGGTACTAAATGTAATGCACAGTAGAAAAAGCACCTTAATGAATGTGTAGATGCACCCACTGCTTGCTAAATCAGGTGTTAGCTACTGCTTCAGTAGGCAGGGCAGGGTAGCACCTTATAGGTTAACATGTTCAGAGAGGCATGACCTTTTATAGGCTAGGGCCTGCTTCATCAGATGCTGTCTGAGGGTGTAGCTCATGCCTCTCTGAATTCAAAGCTGCTACCCTGCCCTGCCCTCTGCTTAACTTCAGACTAACACAGCTAGCTACTTCTCTTTACTATTCCAGTGTTAAATATTTTAGCAAGATAAAATGTATTAATATACATGTAAAGTACTCTCTAGGGTCCAAACTTCACAGATCTAAACCTCCACAAACTACAATGGGTGCAGTGTATGAGCAAGAGCTATGGACCAGAGGAAATAGATGCGGTCCTCATTAGTTTATTTTACAAGCTATGGGATTTTATTCATACCAAAAAAAATAAAAATAAAATAAAAGGACTTGAGCCCTGCTCCTACAATTTGTTTTGCAGAGATAGACCACTGTCTTCATACAGAACTCCTGACAGGAATATCACCCATGCAGATCAGAGTGTACCAGAGAGGCCATTTGGTTTACAAATCATCTAATAAAACATATAAGTAATGAATGAAAGACATGTAGCTATAGACTAAATGGGTTCAAATGGAGTATTACATTCTCAGTGGCTACATCTACACAAGACACTGACTGCCTTGTATCCTGATACTACTGCGCAGTAGTATTGTGTAGCAACAACTATGGTGTGACACTACTGCACAGTAGTATTAGGCTATTGCACAGTAGCATCAGAAAAAAGTTTTTTGTCAGTGCCAATGTGCAGTCATTGAATCTTACTGGGTTTTTCCAAACATGTTCTCTTTTTTGGAACCCTGTGCTGCATCTGGGTGGGTTTTTTAAATGCAAGCAAAAGGTCCGGGAATTCTTTCCCGGTGTATTTTCAACATGGCCACCGCTAGGTAGAACTACAGTTCCCAGAATACCTAGTGCAGCACATGTGCAATTGGGAGCTGAGTTCGTGATTTTGCTTTGAAAAAATCATGACTTCAGGGGGAGCAGGAGGAGGGAGATTGGAGGCAGCAGGGAGCAAAGGGGGTTGGGAGTGAGGGGCACCAGTAGGGCTGGCTGCAGATCAGGATTGATGGGCATGGGGGAGAAGGTGACTGTGGGTTGAGTGTGCAGGGTATTGGCAGTGCCAGGGGGCTGCTGGTCTGAAGTGATGGGTACCAGCGGGAGACGGAGGGGCAGGGTACTGCTTTTTGGGAGTAAGGTGCACTGGCAGGGCTGGGGTCAATGGGTCAGGAGTGAGGGAAGAAAAATGTTCCAAAATAAAAAGTGTTTGGGTGAGGAGGTATTTATCAATACAAGGAATAAATCTAGTAAACTCAATACCTATCTCTTGAGACTACTTTGCCAGTGTATTGTTTAACTCTGGCACCCATTTGTATACACAACTAAAAGTAGTAAAACCCTGACAAATTAGGCTTGCCTAGAGAATATGTTGATAGAAAAAGAAAGTAAAAAACATGGAACATAATAGAATTGTGCAAGTCCTTGCTCTCTTAATGTAAGCTACATTTAGATGTAGTCAATTTTACTTCCATTTGATTTGCCTTTAAACATCTTTAATACATTTACTTGTTTCTCCTAATGTGTTGTAGAATGTCTCTGCTACAATACAAAACACTCTCATATGCATAGGGACCTACCGAGTTTGCAGTCATTTCATAGCAGCTCTGCCCCTCAGTGCTCATTGGGAGAGAGGCCACAGGGGAGGAAGGATGAGTGGGTGGCCACCATCTTGACTTCAGGCTGCCTTTCATGTAGCCCTGCCCCTTAGCACCGATTGGTGGAGAGAAACACGGACCGTACTGGACTGCAAGGGATTAAGCCATTTCCTGATGCCCTCCTTCAGCCACTTCACCAGTGCCTGCATGTCTGGTGACAGCGGCTTGCCCCACCCAGGAACATTAATCCCCTGGAAGCTCTCCATTTGGCTCTGAAGTTCCCTCACTACAAAGATCACCTGGCTAAGGAGGGCATTGCCAGTGCTAAGGGTCTCGGTGGCCTTGAGGAAGGGCTTAAGGACCACCAAGATCTGGAAGATGGTATCCCACTCAGCTCTGTTAAGGGGCCCACTGATCCCAATCTGCCCGATCAAGGCCATCTCATGGATGGCGTTCTGTTGCTGAACAAGCCTCTTGAGCATCAGGTATGTGGAGTTCCACCGAGTCTCCACATCCTGCATGATTTTGTGCTGTGGGATGTTCAGCTCTGCTTATTTGTCCCACAGCATCTTCCCCCCTTGATGCTCTGGTGGAGGTAGCCTGCCACTTTCCTGTATTTTGAAATGAGCTTGCTGGTGATACTGGCACCATCACTGGCAGTCCTGTCCCTGTCCAAGGCGATCATGACACTTAATTCCTGACAATGAGGTGGAAATTGTTTGTCACACAGCAGATGCCAACAAAGTTGGAATCACGGACCACCTTGATCATATTGGCCCCATTGTTGGTGACCATTAACTCGCAGGTGAGCTCACCCTGTCCAATGAGCCACCCCTGCACCAAGCAGTTCATGGCCCCCATGATCTCAGTTGCCATGTGTGACTCATCCATCACCTCGACTTAAAGGGGAGCCCACCGATAGCCCAACTGGTAGCACCAGTGCCCTGTGAGGGAGAGGTAGGCATGATCTCCACCCTGGCTGCTCCAGATGTCCAAAGTGCCACCTGCAGATAGGATGAGGCCATCAGTGCCATGAACCACCTGAACCCTGGCCACTCAACTAAGGAAAAGGGCTGGCCATCCACAACAAGCATCTCCCCAATGCTCTGGGTGATATCACTCACCCTTACAACACACCTCCCTTTCTCTCCACCTTTACATCACTATTCCAGGGTGGCCTGCCTCTGCTTTGGTGGGGCAGGGGCTTTGGATTGAGAGGGGGACTTCCCTTTCCACATGCACCCACTGGTGTCAGGCTGAGGAAAAGCAAGGGCAAGGGGGTTGTGCCTGCAGAGATGTATCAGCATCCCCGTGGTGCTCATGTGTTTTGTTCCCTTACCCTGGCTGGTTTTGGCTCAGCAGTGCAGGCAGATAGTGTATGTGGGATCATTTGCCAGCTCAAAATGGTCCCAGACTACACTACCTGCTCACTTCTGGGGTGCAGGTGCATGTGTGGATGCTGCACTTCCCCCCACCTCAGCAGGCAGAGACCCAGCAACAGGAGGAGCGGACTCAGCTGAGCCACTTGCCTCCACAACCTCTACCTTAGCCTCCTCTGAAGTGCCTTCTGGTGAAGGAGACCTGGCTCTAGGGGAAACTTGAGGGTTGTGGAGCACAAACTCAGATGATTCCCCCTCCTCCAGAATTTTCCTTGCTATGGCACTAAGAGCCAGAGCCAGATCCAGCTCTTCCTCTGGCACTGAAAGGCTCAGCGTGGGAAGTGAAATGGGGGTGGAGGAGACTGTCATGATGGTGCTGATGCTTCTGCTTGTTGTCATGGTGGTGGTGGGTGGGGTTATGGCTGGTACTCTTGGAGGGGATGCAGACTCAGGCACAGACAGTGGCACAGGCACTACACCTCTCTCCTTGCTGCCAGTACTAGCGGAAGCCTCATGCCTGCTTGTAGTAAAGAGGCTGTCTCTAAGGTTTGGGGGGGAACTTACACCTCTCCCCCTACCACCTCTTCTGCCCCTCCCTGAAGGCTTGCCAGCTGACTTTACACCACACTTTATGGTGTGTTTCATACTGTCTTGTCTTTTTAAAAATATATAAATATATATGTGTTTTCCTATATATATTCTATATTATAATATGCTGCAAAATATAAATGTATAAAATATATCAATGTATATTGCTTCCTATATAAATTCTATATCATAATAAGCTGCAAGATATAAATATATAAAATATATAAATGAATCTGCCTTCCTATATAACTTCTGTATTATAATATCCTGCAAGATATAAATATATAAAAATCAAAATATATAAATGTATGTGCCTTCCTATATAAATTCTATAGCATAAAATCCAATATAATTATGAAATTGAAAAGAATAAATCAATTAATATAATAATAAAATAAAAGGGTCTAGAAAGATAGAAAAAGGTATTCTAGAATCCCACTTGCTAGGCTAGCAAGTTGGAAATCAAATCAATGGTAGAAGTAGTCTTTGTTGTCTAACACTCCTGAGCTTCTGGAAGATACCTCATTAACTGACCCCAAGGCATAAAGCAGGCCAGTTCAAACAATGGTGCCTTTTATGCTGGTTTTCCATCTGTCCCCCAGAGCACTGGGATTGGAAGGAATCTCAGGGAAGGATCACAGTCACCGGCCAACTACATAGTCAATGTCAGAACAGTTCTTCCCCCCTTTTCCCCCTTTTACCTCTCCTTACTTTCTGTTTCCCAGCAGGCAAGCCCAGCTTCAGTTTCAAAACTCAAAACGGTTCAAAACTTTCAAAACATTTCAACTGACCTCATTTTTTTTCGAGGCTATTTCAAAGCCCTTCATTTCATTTCAATTTTGCTCTTTTGAGTTTGAAATGAATCAAAACAGCATCAAAATGAAACAGCCGGTGAAATTTTGCACATATACATATACAGGTAACCCTATATAGATATATAGGTTTCCCTTGCTAGCCACAGTTTTGCCAACCACAATTTTGAGTATTCATGCTTAATATTCTATATACCATTTTGGCTGCCATGGTATACAGTTTGGAGTAACCACAGTTTTTTGTGGCCATGCATCAGCCCACTATATGCCATTTCAAATCACCCACACTCTTGCTAGCCACTTATGGTGCTCCCATGTCCTTACGCACACTCAGTCTTGCATTGCGCTTCACACCGTTAGCATCCAGTCACAGATGCTCCACATTTTTCTCCCGATTTCTTTGTGATTTTTGCATTTTGCCCTTAATCATGGCCTTTGAGCAAGTGAGTGGTGAAGGTGAGCAATTGTGAAGAGGGCAAGGAAAATGATGTCCTTGGAAACAAAATTGGAGTTGTTGGATTGTCTAGCACATGGAGACAGTGTGGCAAATGTAGGGAGTCATTTTGGTGTGTACAAATCCACTGTGAGAACCATTAAGAAAAGTGAGGCTACTGTTAGGGCTAGTGTTGTGAGTGGTACACCAGGAAGTGCTAAAATTTCTTTAGAAGACCAACTACTCAATGGTGAACCTTTTTTAACCTATTAAAGGTAAATAAAAATTATTTTTATACATTGTATGTTTCTTTATTATTCATATTCAAGTCCCTAACCCCATTTTTCCCATAAGCCTTTTGTCTTACCAACCACAGTTTTGCCAACCATGGGAACTTTCAGGAACCTAACTCCCATGGTTGGTGAGGGAAACTTGTAGATATAGATATAGATAAACTTGTATGTTTGTATATACATGTAAAATCAGCCGGAATAATTTTACTAAGGGTATAGGATTTTATTAAAATAAATTTGCAATCATTCTTTCAAGCTTCAAAACAGGGCAATATAAGGGAAAAGATCGGAAAAGTAGTTAAAGCCAGTTCTGAATCCAAGTGTATGAGAATCATTTGTCTTTGCACTAATGGGTTTATGGCTTTTTTTAAAAAACTGGCTGGGGAGGGGTAGGCTAGATTTAAAAAAATTGTTAATCCTTCATTTTACCCATCCCCATCTGCTTCTTGACATGCAGGCAGTTTGGGTGAGATATGCTCCTTTGTTTATACTGCTATGCCATGTAATATGGCAAAACCTTTCACCAGATAACCTGATGGAATTTCCAGAATAAAGTCATATGTGAACACTTTAACAGACAGAATAAAATGTAAGAGATGCACCTATATTTTGAATTGTGCAGATATTTGAAATGTTAATGACTGGCAGACCTGCTTAGGCTTTTTGAAATTTTTGAAGCCTTATTCTGTCTTCACACTACTTTGAAACACTATAACTCCAGGAGATTTCAACAGACTTACTCCAGAGTTACATCAATGTAAGTGAGACCTGAACATTATCTTCTTGTTTTATGATGTTTTCTTCATGCTTGGTGCATACATAAAATCTCAGATGGCCAAATCTGTCCCTTTCATAACTCACATGGCATGAGCAATTTATATGCATGTTATCTTTCTACTGTATGAGATTGTACAGATATAGAAGTGAGACAGCATTACAGATGATCTTTAAGGAGAGCTAGAGACCTTTGGTTTTCTATTGTTGTAATCATTATTGTTTTGTATAACCTTGAGGTTTCAGAATTTGGGACAGCTAGTGGAAATACAATTCAGGTTGTTAAAATAAAGCAATTATTATTTAAATATACATCTAGAGAGAAGGCTGAGGCAGGAGGTATTTCCCTTTTTAAATGCTAACCACTCCTGGATACACCTACTAGTAATTCTTCTCTCAACTGCTGCAAAAATATAGGTGCCATACAATTCACACAAGTAGTGTAATAAAGTAAGATTGTAAATATTAATCACCTTATGCAGCAGAGAATTATGCCTTATTGTCCTTGGCTTGCAGTTTTGCATTCACATATGTTTTCTTTATGCCTGGTTTACACTGTGTCAGATGAGAGAGTGAAAAAAGTCACATGCTAACCAACAAATACGCTGGCAAAAGCACTAGCATATTTTGCTGGCTTCAGCCAGAAGACATCTTTTTGCCAGTCTGCTTTAGTTCATCCAGGGATAAAACATGCTTCCATTAGGATTTGCTGGTGTTGCAATATAATGGCAAACCCTATCTAATGTAGACAAGTGCTTAAGAGACCAGGTACAGACATTACATTTTTACCAGAATAAGTGATTGGAAAACTACAATTTGCCCCCCTCTCCTGTTACCCCTCCCCCACCCCCGGGGGGCAAATGTGTGTTCTGTTCACTATCAATCCAAACTATGCGCTTATAGAAAACCATGTAATTTAGATCAATTTTGCCTCAGGCTTTTTGAATGTCTGTACCATCCAGAGATAATTTCCTAATTTAAGAGTTAGAACTGATGGTGAGGGTTAGACATAAGGACCTTATCAACCTTCAAGAGCCAGAATCTATCTCTGGGAAGGCCCACAGGGAGAGGGGCTAGGGACAGAAATTACACAAAAACCAGTATAAGTGGTCAGAAAGCAGTTCAAATCTGTAACACAACAGAAGTTCATTGCACATAAACTGCTTTCAAAATGGCCAAAAATGGTTTAAGATAACCCTGAATGGATGTAGTATCAGACCTAACTGATTTAGGTTAAATCAGTTCTGCCCCAGATCCCATCCAGATTCAAGTTAATTCACAGTCCTCTAGCATTCCAGGATGCTTTGCACCTCTCTTCCCCCCACCCCCTCCAGCTTGCAGGGTAGGTAGGCTAGCTTTGGCCCAGATATCTGCTCCAGCTGAGCAGGGAAGCTCTAGCACTTCCCAGCTTCTGGCCTGTGCTATTGCAGGCATGCAGCTGCATTTCTGGAGTCAAAAGTGAATGTCTGTTCTCTTGCTTTTCGGTTCAATCTATGTAGCTTTGACTAACCTGTGAAGATTGAATTCATTCAGCCTTGGGCTTTGTAACTATCTGTACTTAGCCAGGAAGACTAAGTTCAGGTTATCAACAGTCACTATTATAAGTGGAAAATGGAAACACGTTTCTATTGTGTGAGACGGGAGTGGGTGAAGAGATGGGACTGTGAGCTGTCTACACATAGAGAGGGGAATAGATTGCACCAAAGCATGATGGAGCCTGCTTACTACCTCTATGTGTCAACAGGTTTGAACACAGTCCTTATAGCTCTCTGGCAAGGGTTGTGGCTCTGCTTTTTCCCCAGCACTGGCCAGTAACTAGGTGCCATAATTTGGCCCAAGGAATCAAGCAAGATGTGCTTTGGGGATGGATACTAAAACCCAGAAATATTACCTGGTTGAGGAAAAGGGCTTGGCTGATATCAGATCAGCAGCCTATACTCCTAATTCCATACATCTCTGTATCAAGTAACAATGGCATTTATCTTCCCATTTATTATCACTCATTCAAAGTGCAGGGATGCTCTAACTACTTCAGTATCATATCTAATCATCACAGGACAAACAGAAAAGCAAAGGTAGACCTATTAGATCCAGAGAATTTTCTGCCTGCATCACTGAAGTGCCCTTGGACTTTTTAGGATAACCTGCAACCTGCTGCTTTGCAAAGACATTCCACCTAAATTACTGTGCAGAAAATTGGCAGGAAGGGGTTAATGTTGTAGCAGCATCGCTTGTTGGATCAAATTCTTTCAAGAGCTTCCTCTCTTTGCTTTGTTCCTTTAGTGGGATGTATTCAGTGCTAGGCAAAAAGGGGCCCTAACACTAGGGAATCTGTTATATTTTTTCCACACCAGGATTTTCTCCTTTCCCTGGCTTCAAGGCAGTGGGGTTTCACTGTTTGTGTTTCAACCAGACATGAACAATCTCCCTCTTTCAAATTGTCCCAGCTGCAGCCTGAGACCAGCAGATTTTGCCCTTGCCTGGGCCCCGGCTCAGGGACAGCAGCAGCAGTCTCTGTGCCTGTCAGGCAGGGCAGAGAGAATGTGCATTGTGATGTCACAAGGGAAGAAAGGCTGTATTAAGCTAAAAATCTTACCAGATGCCACTGAGCTGGCTCAAAAATTATTTTTCAATTGCTTATTATTACCCAGCCAGGGTGTCAAAGCACTCGCTTCCCACACCCAGCCCTTCCATTCCGAGGACGCCGGGGGTATTACGTCTTGTGATGTGTACAGATGCATATTCACTATTTACCGTTTTTTTTGTAATCCTGATTAGGGGAAAAAGTCTGGGAGGAGTGATTCTAATGCCTGGGTTAGTCAGAAAGTTTTATAATGTTTATTGTTCAAAATAGAGTGCCTGTACAGTTTGAGTTTCTCATCTATCTAAAAGTATTCTGGGCATACTTTTAAAGGGTTTAAATAGCAAGTGTATGTCTATACAGGATAGAAGATGGAGCATTCAATACTGCTGTTAATGAGCTGAGCACAAGGCTGTGAAATAGTGGCCTCCTAAATTCTAAACCCAAGTTTGACTATATATTGAGACTAATATCTTCAAAGGATGGAAAGGTGAAATTACCTAGAGGCAATCATCTAGGAGCACCTACACACAGGCATCAAGGCTGCTCTGACACACTAATAGAGTCTGCTGGAGCGTGGCAATTGCCACGCTCCAGCAGAATCCAGCATCACATGTATCTGCATCCCCATGCTGAAAAATGGCAGAAGGGCTGCTTTAACTAAAGCATGTTCAATGAGCTTTAGTTAAAGCACCTCCGCCACCATTTTTCATCACAGGGATGGTGATACACATGACTCTCTGGGTGGTTTAATTACAGTGGTTCTTAGAGCTGCTCTAATTAAAGTGTCCCATCTTCAGTATAAACGCCCCAGGTGTCTGCATGAGATTTTTAAAAAGGAAAGTTTGAGGGTATCAAAGTACATGTGGGCTTGAACATGTGATGAGGATGTGTTAGGAGTATGATCTGGGTAAAAGGCATGTCAAATTATTTATTTCTTTTGAATGATGTCCTGTACATGGTATAAGTCACTCTCTAGGCAAAAGAATGTATCACACACAAATATAAAGTCTATCTGCCCCAATTGTTTGCAACACATACAACTTCCACAGTGGGGGTGGCCAGATTTCCATAGGCACACATGATTCATAGATTCATAGATGTTAGGGTTGGAAGGGAACTCAATAGATCATCGAGTCCGACCCCCTGCATAGGCAGGAAAGAGTTCTGGGTCTAGATGATCCCATCTAGATGCTTATCTAACCTCCTCTTGAAGACCCCCAGGGTAGGGGAGAGCACCACCTCCCTTGGGAGCCCGTTCCAGACCTTGGCCACTCTAACTGTGAAGAAGTTCTTCCTAATGTCCAATCGAAATCTGCTCTCTGCTAGCTTGTGGCCATTGTTTCTTGTAACCCCTGGGGGCGCCTTGGTGAATAAATACTCACCAATTCCCTTCTGTGCCCCC
>NW_005841900.1:2885561-2886888 GCF_000455745.1 Alligator sinensis | reverse complement strand
TGGGCCTTCCTTTTACTCCCTATATATCTAAAAAACAATTTCTTGTTGTCCTTTAATTGGGATGCCATCCTCAGCTCCATGGTAGCTTTGGCCCGTCTAACTGCCTCCCTACAAGCGCGAGCAGAGGAGGTATATTTGTCTTTGGTGATCTCTCCCTGTTTCCACTTTTTATGTGCCCCCCTTTTGGCCCGTAGGCTGCCCTAGATTTCTCTGGTCAGCCAAGGAAGCCTCCTGGCCCCTTTCCCTCTTTTTCCTCGCATCGGGATCGTTTCGTTTTGTGCCTGAAGGATTGTTTCCTTAAGGCACAGCCACCCTTCTTGGGCTCCCATCACTTCAAAACTCCTACTCTGCAGTGCGTCCTTGACTAATCGCCTGAGTTCATTGAAATCAGGTTTCCTAAAGTCTAGCACTTTCACCATAGTAGTTACCTTACCCACTTGACGTCTTACGATCTTACGCAGAACAGCATTCAGGTCTGCAATGCTCTTGGGTTAGGGGCAAATATTACAAATATACACGTTTAAGTTATTTGAAACTGATTTAAACCTGTAACAGAACAGAAGTTCAGGTTTCAAAATAGTCCAAACCTGTTTAAGATAGACCTGGATGAATGTAGTATCTGACTTAAGTCATTTAGGTTAAACTGGTCTATGATGCTTCTAAGCCAGATCCCCACCTGACTCAAGTTTCCTTGCTGTCTTCCAGCATCCCAGGATCCTATGCATGTCCATGCTGTCTGGTTCATGGAGCCGTGCTATCCCCACCTGGGGCTGTCAAAGCACTGAGGCAGCAAAGCCTCTGCTCCCCAGCCCTGTGTCCTGCCTGCACCTGCCAGGGGTGGTGTGAGGGATGGGAAGTGGGGAAGTAGAAGCCCTCCACTGTGTACTCCACCTGGCTGTGCTTGCCCCAGTCTGGGAGGGGGGCCAGGGTCAGGCCATGGGGCAGGGCCTATTCTCCAGGGTATTCTAGATCAGTGTGTTTCTCAGGCTTTTTGTGCCAGGACCTACTTGTAAGCATCAATGGCCAGTCCCAAACCAGTGACCCTCACTCCCAATCTGCTGTCCCCAGGCCCCAGCACCCTAATGTGTGAGGTGAGGTTGGGGCAAGCAGCCCCTTGGAGGTTGGAACACTGCCAGCCTGCAAGCCAGTTTCCCACCTTTTCTCCTTTAAAAGATGCTGCCTGGCTCAGCTGACAGCCAGGCACAGGACTCTCAGCCTTGCTCCTGCCTTCCTGTGTCAGCAGAGCCTGGTAGGGTGGGGGAAAGGATGGGGAAGCACTGGCTCCCCTCAGTTGTGCTTGCTCAGGCCTGAGGAGGCTAGGGCTGGT
>NW_005841900.1:2867565-2885551 GCF_000455745.1 Alligator sinensis | reverse complement strand
GACCTTCCCCTCCCCCTCCCCCTCCCCCTCCCCCCTCCTCTGGCCCTGAGTGGCTCAGCTGACAGTTCTTGCATGGTTTTCAGCCCTGGCTCCCACCTGCACATGCCAGCAGAGCCAGGCAGTGGGGAGGGGTGGAGAAGAGCAGAGCCCCCACCCCATGGGACTCTTCCCAGCCCCTCCAGACCTTCACAAGCACAGCTGGGGTAAGCCTGCGCTCCCCCATCATTCGCCCCACCCTGCTCAGGTTGGCTGACACCACCAGGGAGGAGTAGAGCTGAGAGCCATTCGGGCTTTCTGGACAGCATCAGGGGGATGAGGAAGCAGAGGCCACCTCACCCTGTGGCCTTGCCTTGGCCCCCCCATCCAAGGAAGCACAACTGGAGGGGTGTCCCCCTGCTGCTAACAGGGCCACTGGTGGAAAGATGCCCCACTGGGGGGCATGTAAAGGTGCCCTATGTCTTCTGGCCTGACCAGTGCTGGCATCTACATGCTCCCATCCCGAACCCAAGAGTAAACATGTGTTCTGTTCACTCCTGGTTCAATTTACACAGCTTAGAGAGAAACCTAGGTAGATTGAATCAGTTCCACCTCGGGCTTTTTGAATGTCTGTACTTAGCTTTGGGGAGAGGTGGGGAAAGAGATCCAATCTGGGGGCATTTTTAAATATGCTCCAGGAGGTGCATGGTGGGGAGGGAGGGGAGGGCTTTAATCAGCGAGCTGCGCTAATTAAAGGTGCCCAAACATCATGTGTATCATTGAATGAGCTTTAGTTCAAAGGACCCTGACACCATTTTTCAGCTCAGGGATGCTTATACACGTGACATGGGAGTCTGCTGGAACACATTAATTTCTGAGCTCTGATGCGCTGGATTTCCAGCATGTTGGAACCAGCTCCCTGCACATCTGTAGAAGCTCTGGGTGATTATTTAAGTGACCAGAACTTGCCTTATGGGGAGCTTACACAGGTCCTCTGAATCATATGGCTCCAATTCAGGCTGAGAAACAACTTGAACCTCTTGTACCTGTATCTTCCAGACCCCAGGCCTTAACCCTGCTTATTCCTCCACAGAGACTCTTTTTTTAACCCCTTATCCAAAAAACTTTCTGAAAAAATATTTTGTGGAAACTGATATGTTTCAATAAAGCAGCATATTTCCAACCACCTCTAATTACAGCACAACTGAGACCATTAATAAAACTGTAAATAGCTATTTATTCACATTTTTCTTTAGCAGTCTAAAGCTTCCTTAAGGCTCAGCAACTGAATGAATCTTGCAGTCTCAGAGATGATCAATTACCTACTACAAAAACCTATGGTAGAAGCTCAAAGAGAGTATATACCTTACAATACCTTCGCTTTGTTGTTTCTTTAATTGTATGGTAGCCTGGTGTCTATTGGATCTGCAGCATTTTCAGCTCCTTTTTCAGTAGCTTTTGATGAATTTAAGATTAGCAATCATCTGGACTACAGATTTAGAACAAATAACCCCTTCATTTAGTTAATACCAGCAGCATACCTATAAAGCTATAATAGTTTATGACTTTCAGGACATAACCTGCAACCACAGACAATACAAATGATATTACATTGTGTTTTATTGCTCTTTGAGGCCCAGTAAGAGGCTCAGCACTGTTTCCTAGTCAAGGATAGTAGCTCTTTATTCCTTTACCACACAGCTGAAAAATACCTTTGTACCGTGACCCAAACCATTCTATTTCTTTGTCAGATCAGCCTCAACACTGCATTTAGTTCAATCACCATACAGTAAAAATAGCACTTCCTATAAACATCAGACAGAAAATACTTACACAAATATAATTCATTCTTCCTTCATGTACTGTTACAACACAAAATGGAAAGGCGAGTGCCATTTTAGAAAAAGACTTCTTCTAATCATGTGCAAAGATATCTCTGTTGTTCACTGAGATAAGCATATTTCACCCTGCAAATGTATATCCTAGTGTCACTGTTTTTATTCTTGTTTTCTATTAATATGCTGAAGGAATAATTAAAATAGCTAATGCAGCCCCTTAATCTTCCCTCTTCTTGTGTTGGCCTAAGGTTAGCATACAGAAAGGAAAATAAAGGATGAGTCGTGCTTTCTTTAAATGGAAGGTCTAAATAAAAAATGAAGGTAATAGAGCTTCAAGAATTGCTAAGGACCAGAGGGAGAGAACGCAAATCAGCCCCAGCTTTTAAAATGTGGAAAGGCCATGTACTTTGTGCTGCACCTGCTGCCTGAGCAGTGCTGTATTATTGAAGAGGGCTGCAGTCCGATCTGCATATCAAATAGCTGATTTGTAGATGAGGTCATTCATTTTGTGGTCGTATGTTTGCTGTGTTGGGGATGGGCTGTTGCCTAGCAGTAGGCCACAAAGTCTCAGCAGGTTTCTTGAGTCAGCAGCCATCCTCTGCTCCTCATGCCACCCCGCTTTATTTTGAATTCAAATCCAGTCTTGACCTTAATAAATGCAACTCTGAAATGTTGGACTCATTTTTAAGTTCAAAGCACAAGTGATGTACTATGAATTGACAGTTTGCTTTGATGATTTGAAGTCATTGGTTCGATTACTCTATAAACAAAATACAAATCTAGAAACATTCACTCCATGTGACTGAAAAATGACAGATAGAACTTCACTGCATAAACTCCATGATAGTGTCTTTGATTGCCTTAGTACATGGGGATATGTTGTTTTATGGGTAAAACATGGAAGCAGATTAAAAGATCAGTGCCAGATGCAAATTTGTAAACATAAAGCCAGTATTCATTTCTGAATTTCCATGAATCAATTATGCTTTTTTCTTAATTATGACAGCCATAACTCAGTAGTAGTACTCATTTGAAACATTTGAAGGGAAATATTTTATATTTTGCAAAAAATGCTATTTATTTATATGTTGAATCCAGTACACAACCCTGGATGGAAGCCAATCGTTATTTCAACTACAAAATTAGGGAAACAGGTGAAATTTATTAGATTGAAATATACGAGTATCTTTAAAAATGTGATGCACATATTTTGGCACTAACCAGTAATAATTAAATCAGTTAAAATGGAGGTGTTAGTGATTTTATTTTAGAAGTAGTAAGATAGCAGAAGGTACACATACAAAACATGAATTTAAGTGGTAGTTCCGTATTAACTTTTTGCTAAATATTTTTATATTTTCTTCAAAATATACCAAAATGCTTTCTAGAAAGGAAGATGGAAAAGGGACCCCTCAACCTTAAAACAAAACAAAACAGTCAACTAAGAATTGGAGCCTTCACAGCTCAAAGCAGAAGCCTTGGAAACATCTATTAGAAGCAGGAAATGTCTAATGGAAAACTTGCAAACATCTGATTCATGAAAGGCAAGGCACAAAACAGGAAAGCAAACAGAGGCTTGAACAGCTAATTGCTGCAGATTTCACACAACTTAGGCTGAAACACAGAGAGATACATCAGTGGGGTTCATAATGCAGAGGTATATAACCAGCAGTAAAATACCAGGGAAAGCACATGGAAGCTTAGCATTTAAAAAAAAATGCTAATATTAGTTTAAAGCAAACACAGAATGAGGAGGATAGTACCTGTGACTGAATGTAGGAGGGTGTTTGGAAGGTGGCCACAGGCATCCTGGCATACTGGATCCTAGCCAATTTTTGTTGTGAGCTCTTTTTAACAAAATTCTGTAAATTTCTGTGCATGCTACAATTTCTAATTTTATTTTTAAGCAATAATTACATTAGCAATAATGTCTATTGATGCAATGTAGTGATACCAAAGCATTTGAGTACATACAGATTGATTGGTATTGGGTACCTATAATATTTTCCAAATGAAAACTGCATTCAGGCTATTTTTTAAATCATTCTGTTTGTTATTTGGTATTTTACTGGAATATGGGTATTCACTGAATACATTGCATTGATGTTAGCCCCATGTCAAGTGGTCAAAACCCGCACTGATTTCAATGCAGCTATTCCTGTTTCTGTCACAGCTGTATTTGGCCCATAGTCTTCATGCTTCTGTATGTTCCTACTGGAATTTTACTGTTGGTCTGCTTTGCTCCACCATATTATGAATGCTAATAGATTTTCATAAGATAACTATCTCTGCACATCCCCAATTCATAATTAGCTAAGGAAGCATTGGTTGCATACTACTTGTGACAAAATTGGACAATAATTCATGTAACTGTACACAAACACAACACACAAGTTCCCACGTGTGGGGCAGTGAAACTTATGCAAAAGGTCCCATCACTCATAGGTGCTAACTTTGTTTTTTGCCTGTGGGTGCTTGGAGACATTAACCCTCTCCCCTCCTCCCCCCCCCCCCAAAACAATTAAATAAAAACCCAGAGTAAAGCAGTGCTAAGCCCCGCACATGCCTAGAACAAGCAGCATGTCACTGCAACCTGGCTCTGCAGGGTATGTAAAGATTGGGCACTTTAGTTGGGCTTTAGTCAGACTTTTTATTGAATAGCTGATTGAATCAGCTTTAGCTAAAAGCACCATAAAGCCCTGGTGAAGCGCCTGATATAAACAGGAGCTGCAGAGCTGGGTTGAAGTAATGCTGCTACTTCCAGTAAATCATATTTTGGGGGGAATATTTTAATGTCTGCAAGTAGCTCCATGGGTGCTGAGCAGCTGCTAATTTTTTCAGTGGGTGCTTGAGCCCAGCAGCACCCATGGAGTTGGCGCTTAATGAAAAATGGAATAATAACTTCCCAGAAACATTAAGAATGTCAGGTTTTCCAAGGTTTCATATTAAATATATAGATTTGTCAAGCTTATTCAACTTTAAATTTGAATGCTCCAAATTCCAGAATCTTTGAAATTTTAAAAAGTTTTTGCCAGAAGGCAAAATCATATAATCTTCTCTGATTTCCTAGACGCAAAAGAAATTGAAAATAATTTCATTCATTTATCCCTATAAGAAGCCCAGTATTTGTGTAATTCTAAAACTTGTCTTTCTGAAAGGCACCTAGTCTTGATAAAAAGACATCAAATTATGGAAAATCCATTACTTCTTTTGATTGTTTGTTGCAATGGTTGATAACCCTCACTGTTAAAAATGCATACTTTATTCTAACTTGAATGGGCTTGGTTTTTAACTTCTAGCTATAGGTTACTATGCTTTTTCCTACTAGATTAAGATCAGCTATCATCCAGTATTTTTTCTCTGTGACAATACGTAAGCCAGTTTCAAGCCACAGGAATTAAAGCTCTCAAACTTCCCTTTTTCCCCCCGATTTTTTCCATTTTGCAACTTTTGCTAATAAGCGAATTAAAATTAATTATAATATTTCCCCTATCATATTATTTTCTTTATTTTCCTGTCATTTTTATTTTTATTATTTTGTAACAGTTTTAAAGTTCTACAAACTTGTAAAAGTTAGAGAATGGCAAGGAAAACAATAACTAGCATACTGCAACACATTATCCATTAGCATTCAGTTATGAAAGATGGGAAAAAAGAGGAAAGGAAGATAAAGCAAAAATATGATATTTTTAATATTTCATTTATTTGGGTATTCCGAAACTGAGATTTGCTATTTTAAGGATAAAGTAAAAATTGGGGAAAAAAAGCCATAATTTTGCTTTTCTAAAAATAATTAAAATTTTGCACAATCATATAGCAAAAATAACATGACATTTTGCACAATGAAAGCTTCATTCTCTAAAATGCCCCATTTGCAGTGGGAAAAAATTGCTGAACATTTCACTTATCTGTAACAATCACTATCATTCTTTGCACTTGGAAAATGTTAACATTGTTTATATTGAAATATTAAGGTTGCAAACCAGTCTTTACTCAAGTAGGCTCCAACCAGAAAAAACACATAGACATGCTTTCTAAACACAAAGCACTTAAGCACATGCTTAAACTAAGTACATTCTTACACCATTGCCACCGGGCACTGAATTGAGGACAGAAAACTTCCAGTGAAGTCCACTGCGGTCCAGTAGGCTATAAAACCCGTAAGACTTTTGGGTTTGTTCTGCACCAAAAAAAAAATAAAAAAAATTGATAAAGTAGTAGATACATGCATATCAGGATTTAGACTAGGCCTATTTTGCAAGGAAAGGCTTTCTTCTGGCAAACTTACGTAATAGTATAGTCTGTGATGTAAAAGGTAGTATGCACACTTGCCAGACATGTAAAGTACAGTGCAGGTAAAATATTTCTGTGTTTACAGTGGTGGGACACACAAATGAACGTATGTCTGTGTGTCTGGGCCGGGGGGGGTTATATACTTCCCTGCATACAAATATCACAAAGTTGTTGTAAATGCACAAATATTAGGTATCAGTTTTACTCTCGGGGTGTGTGTGTGTATGTATGCAAATATTAAACCTTGAATGTACTTTACATTTATGTCAGGAATGCATATATTACACATACACCAGAAAGGTTAATGCCATGTGGATCAAACAGAGAATCTGACAGCCATGTATCAAGGATGTATCATAAATAAACTGTCAGATAAAAAACATTTAAATCAACAGTGACATTTTCCATAGCCAGAAATCTTAAATTAAAATATTAAGAATACTGTCATTTTTAAGTTTGGACTTCTTTATCTTCCTTTTTCCTTTTCCTTTTTTCCATGCTGTGCCATTTTAATCTCTTCATCATATAGTAAAATGTTATCATTTCTGATTATCCAGTGTCAAATACTCCTCAGAAATGAAATAGTTTGAAGATAGGAGCTGACATCAGTTTTGTGAACCCAAGGCTCTCAGTGATATCAGCCAGGAATGTAGGTTTGAGCCCACTACTTTGCAGCCTTTTAAGCTAATACGTTTTGTGATGATAGTGGAAACAGGCAGCTCTCTGTAGTGAAAGACACTTCACAAATGGAGAGAAGCCAATTAAATGGGAGCCTTAAGAATTTTGGCCCTGACTCATTCCCACAATGTCACCATGTTTGCTGATGTAAAAACAATGTTTTACCCTGGTGTAACTCCAGAAAAACAAAATGTTGAAATAGGCTCTTCATTTTTATGTTCACTCTCCATGTGGCAATTCTTTTCTTGTTCTCCTTTGTGTCCTTTTGTGTGTAAAGCTACAAGCTCGGCAGTTGTGGTTTAGTTTTTAATTTTGCTCTCTATTTTTATGGACCAGATTCTGAAGTCAATAGACCTGACTCATAAAGATACTCCTCAGTGTGAGTAAAGATGGCAGAATGAGGTTCTAGATAACAATTATATACTGTTTTCTATTTTTTTCCTTCATTATTAGTCTGATACAATCATTCTGAAAACAGCAAAGTACAACACAATATAGCTCCCATCTCTGACCAAAGAAAATGTATAGCTATTTCCAGAGTACAAAATTCTACTTTTACTTCCTGAAATTGTTTGTCTAATGTTAACAACTAGTGAAACAAATACAGAAAAAGCCTTTTAAAAATGGTAAAATCTTCTGCAAAATGGATGCACCTAGGGTGAAAGCAGTGCTTGTAAATTTAATCTACATAGGACTGATAAAGTTCAAAAAAGCCCGGAATTGACATGATGCCCATACCTGCTTCCTTGTATTTACTAGCATATAAATGTCAGCCATGTTTATACACACACACCAGATGCAGAATGGAGCTGCACTCGGTCCATCATGTCAGCCCATCCGCTCTTTTCCTCTGATGGAGAGAGACTGCACTCATGAAAACCTCCCCTCATTTACCACAGACAGTAAAAAAAAATGTTATCATTTAAAAAAATAAAATAAAAGGGGATCAGAAAATCATATTTCTCCAAACAGGGTAAAGAAATGCAAGGCTTGTTCTGCCCTCATCGCTTTAAAAAGCTGCTCTGCATTCAGGGGTTAGCCTGGGTGGAGAATGATGCTGTTGTCTCACAAAGGACTCATGTTGAGCTGAATCTTTGATTACAGGACAAGTGCCTGTACTAGGCCCCTCATTGCGCTCACATTCTGCTCATGGGATTTGTACAAAATTTCTGAGTGATCTCTTTGTGAATATGGACCCCAACTGAATCAAAGACAAGCTCTTTTCTTCCCCTTTTCTCTTAGCACCCTCTCTCTCTTTCATTTGCTTTCTCCCTCTCTCTCCCTTTTTTCATCTGTTCACTAGGCAATCTAAGATTAGGAAACCTAAACACTATGGATCTCAAAATCTAATGAATGGAAAACCCCAGAAATAGATGTGGCATTTGGTATCTTTTTCACTTTCCTCTCAAATTCTGTGGTGCTTCCTACATAAATGGTGCATAACCTTGTGCTTTTCTTAATAGGATTTATGCTTGTCAGCTTTCTACATACCCTGCCACGTTAGATAAAGAGAGCCCCAGAGTTCCTGCTGTAACCATGGCCACTCTTAATTCTCAACTCTTGGCAAATTTCTCTTGGTGCAAAAGGCAATGCTAAGGAGAGATGCACCAATAGATACGCAAACACAACAGCTCTGCATATCTTTATGCAAATAGCTGTTTGTCCAAATCCAAGTGAATTTCCAGATAGCATCTGAAATTGCTCTCTTAGTAAAACACCTAAATCTCAGTATCTGCAATGTTAAAAACAAAGCAAACACACAGTCATTCGAGATTAAAACTCATCTTCACTCAAATGTCACACAGGCTTCACGCAGGCTCTGGAAGCTGAATTCTTTATGCATCTGCCCAAATTTAAAAGGTTATTTCACTGTCTTCAAGATGACTCTTGAGCTGAAGACAGAGCTAAGGGTTGCTGCCCTGAAAGAAGGAGAGTTGCTAGGAGATAAGTCCAAGATTTCAGCCAGCATTGGTTGGAGTTATCTCTAATTGACAGCTGCTTACCCTAAGGGTCTAATTCTAACCTTGAGACCAAAACCATAATGAGAGGGCAGCTTTACTTCACCCCTGTTTTCTTGCTAGGGCAAGGAGATTACTGCAGGCCTGTTCTTCTCTGGGTTTTGTTATGCTTCTTTTAGTGGGGCAACCCTGTGAGAGTCAGAGCCCGCTGTGCTTTCTGAGGCTACAGTTTGCATCAGTGAGCCCCTGTCTGATTCGTACCACCTGAATAAACTTTCTGCTACAGTTAAGATAGTCTCTCGCTTTTTTTTAAAGGAGGGGAATACGAAGGAAAACTTCTTTTAAACTTAAAAATGATTTAAGGACTTATTTTTTTAAACAGATACCGTACTGTATGTTCTACTGTTAACCCTTTGTCAAGGGGGTCTTAAACTGTTATTGTTAGTTTTAAATCAAGCCCATGCCATTAGCGAGGTGATGCTATTTAGGACTGAAAGCCAAACAAAGAGTAACATTCAAAGAAAAGAGATTAACAGACCCCAGAAAATAAGGTATTTTTATGTGACCAGACTTGCTAGGAAGCTGATTTATGTAGAAAGTCACTTGAAAAAGTTCAACTGCTGTTTTGAAAAGAAGTTACCTATAAACAGCTCAACAGTACACGATAAACTGAACCAGTTAGACGTGCTCTCTCTTCAACTGGTAAAAACCCAGGGGCCATGAACTAAAGCCAAAACAGTTTCTTTGGATTACACCAGAGTGATTGAAAAGAGAATATAGTGCCATATGTCTTTTGGGGGGAATGTTACATCAGTGGTGCCCAACCTTTTCACTCTGTGGGCTGGACAGATGCTGCAGGTTTGCCTGTGGGCTCAAATATGGCTGGTGGGCCTAATCCAGCAAGCAGGCATGGGGAAAGTGGGCACGGGCCGCCTGCAGGGCAGTTGCAACCAGAGTTTAATCCAGCTGCATGGCAACATCTTGGGCCCAATCCAGCTGTGTGGAGCAGCCCAGTCTGGCCCCAATCTGACTATGTGGCAATGGCCCAGGCCCAATCTGGACACATGGTAACAGCTTGTGTCAACAGTTTCAGGCAGCTACATTGTAATGGCCCAGTCCCGATCCATCCATATGGCAATGGCCTGGACCCAATCCAGACACACAGTAATATCCTGGTCTGAGCCTGATCTGGCCACATGGGCCTTGGAAATCTGGCAGCAGGGGAGGAGTGGCAGTGTTCATTTGGGCTGCAGATTTGTCCCTCAGGCTGAGAATTGAGCACACCTTAACTAGATAACACATGTCCTTCTTCCCTCCCTCTCGACCCCAAAATATAAATATTTGGAACACAAACAAAACAGAAGGCTATCTTTAAAAAAACTATTACATGACGGCTTGGTCAATGGAAAATTCTTGTTTAGTGATGTTATGAAATAATATTCACACCATTTTAAAAAGACCGCCAGAAATAAACCTTCTTTGGGATCTTTCTCCACAAGATAATTAATGCAAGTGAGAGGTTGTGAATAAATTCCACATATATTATATAAATAGTTCCAGTGAAACGTACTGGACTGACAGCCCTGGAGATTTAAGTTTCTTACTCTCATTATGTACTGGAGCAGGTTCAGGCTAGGCAGCAACAGTGAATCTCATAGTCCCAACAAAGTTCATCTTTCTTGCCCATCACTAAGGATGAGAGGGGGGTTTTTTCTATCTCCTTAGCCCATTCATCTTTAGCCTGAGTGGAGCTTGCCAGTTTTAGTCATGGTTTCTGGGATATGAACACCCAAGCACTGTAAAGTGCGCAAACAAAAGGTGACAAACTCTTCATGAGTTTTCCAAAACTATAAGTAGTATTGAAGGTCTGAAATGTAGTTAGGATATTCATTTGGATTGTGCTATAGTACGCACTGCTGGAAAAAAAAAAGTCTATTGGGGCAAATTCATTGATGGAATAATAGCTGAGTAACCAGCTGTTGACATGATAACAAGGGCACTACCAGTGAGCAAGGCAGAAAACAGCAGGGGACGATGGACAGTGATAAAGCAGTGAACAGGAGGCCCACATCTTCCCTTCTCTCCCTATGTAGAAGACAATATAGAAATACCTCAGAAAAACTAATTCACACATCTTTCTTTATATTAATATAGTTTAAAGTTGTACTTTTCAAAATAATTATAAAATGTACACACTCTAATTATGCACATGTGCGCATGTGTGTTTATTAGATGTTTGTATATTCTTAGGATTTCAAATAAAAGTGTGAATATAGTTCAGTGATATCTTTCAGATATTACTGTACTTACTTGAACGTAAAATTATCCTGAATATAAGATGACCCATCCCCCAATAATTAGATTCTATATATGAAAAATATATAAATTTGTTATAATTTTCCAGGTACAGAATCTATTTATTGGAGGTTTGTCCTGAATTTATCCCTCTCCCACTGCTACAGCAGGGAAAATAATTCCAGGGGATCAGCTGGCCCCCTTGCCCTCTGCCCCCTCAATTTCTTCCCAACTCTCCCTAAGCACATGGGAGGTCCAGATGCTCTTCATCCAAGGGTGCTGAGGGAATTGGTGCGGGTCATAGTGGGGCCCCTGGCATAACTCTATGAGCGCTCGCGGGGCACTGGCCAGGTTCCAAAAGATTGGAAAAGGGACAATGTGGTCCCCATTTACAAGAAGGGGAGAAAGGAGGACCCCAGCAATTATAGGCCAGTCAGACCTACCTCAGTCCTTGGGAAGACCTTTGAGAAAATGATCAAGGAGCACATCTACAGGGCCCATCAGGGGAGGTAATGCTCAGGGACAACCAACATAGAGTCACTGAGGACAGGTCCTGCCTGACTAACCTGGTTTAATTTTATGATCAGATCACAAAGTCCCTGGACAAGGGTGTTGGGGTGGATGTCATCTTTCTGGACTTTAAGAAGGCCTTTGACACGGTTTCCCAACACAGTCTCTTAAAAAAAAAACTTGGTAACTGCAGCATTGATGCCTACACAGTCAGATAGGTGGGAAATTGGCTAGATGGTTGCACCCAGAAAGTGGTGGTGGATGGGTCATTTTTGATCTGGAGAGATGTGGGCAATGGAGTCCCCCAGGGCTCGGTCCTGGGGCCTGTACTGTTCAACATCTTTATCAGTGATCTGGATGTGGGTGTGGAAAGCACGCTGTCCAAATTTGCTGACAACACCAAGCTGTGGGTTGAGGTGGGCACGCTGAAGGGGAGGGACAGAATTCAGCTAGATCTAGACAGGTTGCAAAGGTGGGCGGATGAGAATAGGATGACATTCAACGCAGATAAGCGCAAGGTGCTGCATCTAGGGAGAAGGAACCAGCAACACACCTATGGGGAACACCCTTCTTGTCAACATGGTGGCAAAAGAGGATCTTGGAGTCATTGTTGACTCCAGGATGAACATGAGCTGTCAATGCGAGGAAGCGGTCAGTAAGGCTAACCGCACCTTGTTGTGCATCTACAGATGCATCACAAGCAGGTCCAGGGAGGTGACCCTTCCTCTCTATGTGGCAATGGTCAGGCCACAGTTGGACTACTGCATCCAGTTCTGGGCACGGCACATCAAAGGGATGTGGCTAGCATTGAGAGGGTCCAGAGGAGGGCCACTCGCATGGTCAAGGGGCAGCAGGGCAGGCCCTACAAAGAGAGGCTAAAGGGCCTGAACCTATTCAGCCTCCACAAGAGAACGCTGAGAGGGGATCTGGTGGCCATTTACAAACTCACTAGGGGGGACCAGAGGGAATTGGGGGAGGGTCTGTTCCCCCGGGCACCACCCGGGGTTACTAGGAATAACAGCTACAATTTTTTAGAAAGAAGGTTCAGGCTGGACATCAGGAGACATCACTTTACAGTTAGGGCTGCCGGGTTCTGGAATGGGCTCCCAAGTGAGGTGGTACTCTCTCCTACCTTGGGGGTCTTCAAGAGGAGGCTGGACAGATATTTTGCTGCGGTGATATGATCCCATCATCCGTTCCTGCCTGGGGCAGGGGGTTGGATGTGATGATCTGTTTAGATCCCTTCCAACCCTAAGTACTATGATACTATGATACATAGGAGACCATGAATGACCTTGAAATAAAAAAACATACCTGTAATAATTTGCATACAGTACCCATGGACTTAGTTCATCCAGAATTGAAGCATTTTGCCTTTGCTGAAACTGCTGTAAGTTTTACCACAGATACTCTGTAAACATACTTTAAAGCAGCACATTTGGACCTATGAATATAGCACAAACTATTCATATTAGTCCAAAGCCAAAAGACTCATGATTTACCATGTAGAGCCCCATCAGAGTGAATGGCATTTTAAGCCATGGTGATCCATGGGTCCAGCTTTGAGAAGGGGGATCGGGCTAGATGATCACCTAAAGTCCCTTCCAAACCTAATTTTCTATGATTCTCTGATCCTATGCCTCCAGAGCTCAGCACTGCTCAGTATGTGAGTTAATTCTAGATAACCCCCACAAAAGATCCATGTGTTAATTAACCCCCCCACTCATGACTGGAACCAGTTGTTCTTGTCATCACTCCTGGGATCCTCCCAAACTTTATATGAAGATGAGACACAGGGGACCTGGTACAACTCCACCTCTTGAAACGCAGGGCCACGCTAATCATAGTGACAGGCTGAGAGAAGTGGTTGACAGAGGGATTCTGGGTGAACTGTTTGGGGCTCTATTTGCTGATGTTTGCCACACATTTAAATCTGGTAAAGAAACAGAAATCTTTGGAAAAGGGAAAGAAAGACATAGCTCAGCTGTGGGAGTGAAAAGGAAGGCAAAATGTACATAATGTTCACCATGACTTGCAAAAGCATTGGCACTGAGGTAGATTGTGCTCAGTGAGCACTACCATGCATTTTATTTGAATGGGGTGCGCTACCCTATTCCTGTGGTATGTTCCCATCATCATTGCTTCTTGGCCTTTTGTGGGCTAAAATCAAGTGTAGTCATTTGTAATTTGTTGCTTGGACTGAGATGGATTTCAATGGCATTATGTAATGGAGGGTCCACCCCTGTCCAATGCACGGTGGACAGGACACCCTACAAGTCTTATAATTAGCCTTCCAGGGGCCAGCTTCCAGTGGGAGGATCTCAGCTACAAGCCTGCTTTATGGAAATGAGTGACTCCTCCCTAGCTTGCTCCTGTGGCCATTGGCTAAGGGTAAGTGAGGCTCAGGGGCATCTGAACCCCAAGCCCTCCAGGTTTGGGCCTGGATGTAGGATGCCCACCAGTGGATTTGGCAGTACCTGAGGCCCTAAGCAGAAAAGTCTGGGGTAGAGGATACTTGCCATTTGTAGCCACATCTGGTGTTTGAACAATTGAGTTTTGCTGAATCATGAGGATTCAGAACTAATTTGGCTAATTTGACCTGGAATACGAAAAATATTGAGAAAAAAAATGTTCCCATCAGCATGTGTGCCCAATATAGGCCATGTTTTTTATGGTCACGCTCAGTGTTGGCTGCATTTAATCAATTTTCTAGTTAATATGAGGAACTTTTTTCCTGATACTGATTGGGGGAGGGGGGGAACCTTACTTGTATCTGAGTAAATACAGTACACATGTATTTATAACATCCCCCCACCCCAACTTCTAAAGGGCTGGTTTTACTGGGCAATTCCTGATGTCATTATTCCATAAGGTCAGTTTGAATAGATGTGCTAGAGAAATAGCTAAAGGCTAGTATATGGAGAACAGACCTGGGGGTTTGCAGAGCTATATTCTTCTCTTAGCTCAGTCACTCGCTGGCTCTGAGGCCCTGTTTCCCCATCTGGAACAATGGAGTATAATGATGTTTAACCACCTCTGTGAAATGCTTTGATATTCACAGATGGAAAGTTTAAACAAAACAGTGCAGAAAGAGAAGCACCATTTGATTCACAGGTCCCAGAACCATGATGCATACAAAAGATTAAAGGCAGAGTTGCAGCATACATTATGTACTGACATCACTAAATAGGGGGGTAGGGGGTGGTAATGCATTGCTTATTGGTCTGGGTTGCAGCGTGGGCAGATTCCTTGCTTCCGACCCTCCTTTCCCTATACTACTATGCCCCAAACACTCCTGGTAAACTACTGCAATAGGGAAGACTGACAAATCAAGTATAGGAGTCATAGATTACTTTCCCCTGGAGTTAGGAGGAAGGGGGAGGGGGTGGGTGTGGGGTTAGGGAACCTGGGAGCAGGTGATGGTTCTCTTACAGATGCTCAAATATTTTGACTAACCCAGTCTGAGCACTAAGATGCACTAAACTCTGGAAGTGTTTTTCACATTAAAGTTTCTGGCTTTCTGGAAAGTATTATTTCTCACTACTCTGAGAGAAACAGTTAAAAATAAGAGGTGGAGTAGATCAGAGGGAAACAAATTCATTTTTCTTTGTTAAAAAATAGAAAAAAACATAGGTGGGGTTTGACTTGGGGAAAAGGTGTGGGCCTCTAAACTGGAGGTGCTGTCTCATGTTTGGGAATATGGAAATCTGCTTTAATAACTGACCATTGATAACAAAAATATCTTTTTATGTTTAAAAGAGAAGGATTTATACTTGAAAAACTCACAAATCTCTGCTTGCTCTAATTTGTCCATGTATTTCCAGATTTTATGATGATGTTTCAACAATTCAGTAGGT
Organism: Alligator sinensis; assembly: GCF_000455745.1. Lineage (NCBI taxonomy): Eukaryota > Metazoa > Chordata > Crocodylia > Alligatoridae > Alligator > Alligator sinensis. The sequence continues at coordinate 2,870,146 of NW_005841900.1, read as the reverse complement.
TGAAATTGTCCCTTTTAAAAGTTTTACCACCCCACTTTTCATAGTACCATTTCTGAAGATATAGATTTGAACATAGCAGTAATAATAACATAGTAAAACTAACTCTGATCAGGAAACAACTACATTTTCTGTCATATTTGTTATTTACTAAAGTATTTGGATAGTATTTACTTTACCATGTATGTATTACTCGCTCTCTCTAACATAACTGCAGCTTTTTTAGGCAGACACCGAAAGAGATTCAATACTTTCAGTTATGAAGTTTTAGTTCATGTACAACATTCTGTTTTTTTGAGACGCAACACACATTATTTCCTGCTGGAGTCTGTGTATACCAGCCAGTTTTAACTGGTCTCCAAAAATTTGTTTTTGTGCTTGGGATGAAAAAAAAATTGCTGACTTTAGATCTTAGCCTATCAGATGAAGACTTACTGGTGCATTAGGGGTCTATTCAAAACCAAGCTTTTCTTGCAATAGGAGACCTTCACAATTGGTAATGAGGACAGATTCTGAATTGTTTGTGAGCAGCTGCTTAGTAGGTAAGAGCTTGTTTGGATTCAATTGAACAGTGTTTTTAGAAGCAGTTACTGACCCCTGACCCTTCCTACAGACTGGGTTGATGGGATTAGGGAAAGCTAGCCTTCAGCTTATACTCGGCTATAACGAGCTGGCAAGAGATAACATAGTTTTTAATTATCAAGTTACACCTCTGCCAAAGTTTGTCTGTGAATTTACCAAATGGGTCAATGAACTATAAGAAATCAAGCTAGTCTACAGGATAATAGTTACATAACAAAATAGTCTTGAAAAATATATAATTAATATAATTAGGTGATTTTGATTTGCAGTTATTTTACATTTTGAAGCTTTATATTGCATATTTTGTATATGTATCATATGTGTACATGTAAAATCTATTGTTGTCTCTATATACTAAATTAAATTAAGTTTAAGTTGCTTTGAATTACTTTTGCAAAAACTGCAAAAAATGGGGCAAAAAATCTCATAATGGGATTTAATTAAAAAAAAATTAAAGTTATTAAAGGAAAAGAAAAACCTTGACATTTTTTGAAGTTTGTTGTACAAAATTCATATTGAGGTAGTTTAGAAATATTTATTATTGGCTGGATCTATTTTACAAACACTCAGTTTCCTACTTTCATGAAAGGAGACAAATACAGTAGCATTAATCTGGGACAATAAAAGATTATTTGCAACATAATCATAAAACATCCTTATAAGGCTCTAGAGATTCCATGTCTTCATTTGCATTCATTAAAGGTAATTCAGAATTACCTTGTTAAATTATTTGAAAATTCATTTTTGTCTTCTCTCTACACTGGAAATTATTAATTGGAGTGGGCAAAAATTCTCCAATCATCAAATCATCCATATTTTAAATATAGCTTGTATTTAACAGATATACAGATATATTTAAGAACCAGGGTGTTTCTAGCTCATTGTTCTCTTGGTGTACTTTTTATTTATTATAATAATTTACACTTCTATCCACAGATTGCAGATGTCTGGGGAAAGAGATGTTCATGTAACTAGCTCCAGGTTACACAACTCATCTAAGGAAAAACTGGGTGTGCCTACACATGCACATTTATTACACAGTAACTGAAACTACCAAGCAGTATGGGCGTGTGTTTACACGTGCATGCCCATACCCCATAGTAAATATGATGATTTATGCCAACTTGAGCATAAATTTGATACCTGCATTATGCCCAATTAGTTACTACACAGTAATGCACATGTAGACACCTTATTGCTCAGTAACACTGTGTGTGTGGACTGATTTGGGACTAACTTTAGCTTTAATACCTGCACGTGTATCCACCAGCCTATTCCCACTTACTGAGCAGTAACTCACTGTGTAGTAAATTTAAGATAGCATAAATGCTTGTAGATATGCCCACTGGGAGCAAGAACAAAGTTTCCTAACCTCTACTCCCACGTGTAAACCATAGATGAATTTCCTTCTTGTTGTGTCACCTAAGCCACAGCTGGACTGGTCAGATCTAAAGTGAGTTTTTAGGATGGACAGCTCATTCTGTATATGCTGATCTTCTTTTATACCCAAAATGCCTTGATTTATCAATGCATTACCCTTTTGAAAGCAGGAACACAATTACAGATCTGCTTTTGTTTTTGCTTTTGTTTTTCCTTTTATTGAATCTAAAATGAATTATTATTGCTAGTTGTTCTCTAGACTGTATGCAGAAAGTTATTCTCCCATAATGACACAACACCCGTTAGCATTTCTAATAATGCCACTGAGATGTCTATCCTTAACCAAATATGGCATTAGGTCATAACATTCCCCAGCACTACAGTAGAAACTCTTTTACCATCTTTTACCTATTAAATAGGTACTTTGCGTCGGTCTTTCATCAGTCCCATGGGACGCCCATGCCTGCTACGGGACAGGGAAGTCCGGGTGAGGGTGATCCCCTGCCCTCCATTAATGCTGACTTCATGAAGGAACATCTTGAGAAGTTGGATACCTTCAAGTCCACCGGCCCTGACAATCTTCACCCCAGGGTACTCAAGGAGCTGGCGAGCATCGTAGCCC
>NW_005841900.1:2856444-2866733 GCF_000455745.1 Alligator sinensis | reverse complement strand
TGCTTCCAGTTTTGGGCTCCACAATTCAAAAAGGATGTGGAGAAGCTTGAGAGAGTCCAGAGAAGAGCCATGCGCATGATCAGAGGTCAGGGAAGCAGACCCTACGATGACAGGCTGAGAGCCCTGGGGCTCTTTAGCCTGGAAAAGCGCAGGCTCAGGGGTGATCTGATGGCCACCTATAAGTTTATCAGGGGTGACCACCAGTATCTGGGGGAACGTTTGTTCACCAGAGTGCCCCAAGGGATGACGACTAGGTCAAACGGTCATAAACTACTACAAGACCGTTTCAGGCTGGACATAAGGAAGAATTTCTTTACTGTCCGAGCCCCCAAGGTCTGGAACAGCCTGCCACTGGAGGTGGTTCAAGCGACTACATTGAACACCTTCAAGAGCAAACTGGACGCTTATCTTGCTGGGATCCTATGACCCCAGCTGACTTCCTGCCCTTTGGGCAGGGGGCTGGACTCGATGATCTTCCGAGGTCCCTTCCAGCCCTAATGTCTATGAAATCTATGAAATCTTTTCTCAAAATGGATTTTGACTAAAACTGATTCTGTTTTCTCCTTGTTACTTCTTCTTATCTCTTTCCTCTCTGTCATAGAATTAATGAACAGGGTTACTCCACTATCTTTATCACCATATCCATCTTTTATGAAAAGTGCATATCCTCTAATACCTCTGTTTTAGTCATGACTATTTCTGTTATACCTACAATGTACATTTACACAGTTTTGAGTAGTTCAAGTTCCTCCATTTTTTTGGCTAGGCTTCTTTGATTAGCATTTTGACATGACCAAAACAGCTCAGCTGCTTCTTACCCAATTTCCTAGCCAGACACTGTCCTTGTATTGATTGTATTGCCTACCTGAGTACTGTTTCCATCAAATTAGCATTACTGCTGGCTTCAGTGGGTGATGGATCAGGCTTTCAATCTTCCAGTTCCTCATGTGTTAAATGGGGAAACTAATACTTCCATACCTCATATGGAGGGCTGTGAGGATAAATCCATGTATGCTTGAGAATTGTTGTGATAGCACAAGAATAAAAACCATTTTTAATAAACAATTTCTAATAAAATTATGATAGCCTATATATGAAAGGACATCTGAAGTCCTACAAAGACTTAAGCCCTGTTCAGAGCATTGGGAATGTAAGCGTATTAGCCACATAAGATTGCCCGTTGAAACTGAAGAAAGGTTTCTACAGTCTCCTTAGTGTTCTCAGCAGGAGAGTTGTTCAGGGTTGAACTGAGGGATTCCACATGGTCTGTCTTTATGTGAGTCTATATGGGTAGCCTAGAGAAGAGGCTGGCAACATTTTGCAGTGGAGCTTGCTTTAACAGAGCTTAGTTCTTATCTCAAGCTGTTTCTACCCTAGCCTACACCACTGCTAGTGGAGCTGCATCTGCAGCCCCAGCCAGAGATCCCTGCCATCTCCCATTAGGACTGATTCCGCCTTCACATTTGTTTACTGTCTGACTGTTACATAAGTGAATTCCTTCACAGAAGATATGCAGCTGAAGCCCCCGCCCACCAGATAAAATGGCTCTGCAGACCAGAGATTGCTGAAATCTGGAGATGGCTGAGGGCTGCTGTTTAATACCAATTAGTGGCTGGAGAACTGTGGGTGCTGACAGATATGCAGCTTCCTGGTCTAACTCATGGCACTTCACATAAAGCGCCATGAGTTGTTACACCAACCCTCCCAATCCAGCAGACATTCAGGGTGAAGACATAAGTGACAATTTTCAACCTGTCTGGCTGCAGAAAGCAGTCTATAAATGTGACCAAATACAAGTGCATAGCTGCAGACAGCTTAAAAATGGCCAATGGGGTGAAAAGTTTGAAAATGTAGCATCTTCTGTAATGCATGTGCAGAGCTCCCAGCCTGTTGTTGTTTTCAGAATGGGAGTGAAGAAAGGGAATAGAGGGAATTCAGTCTAGTGGGTTTTTTTAGCTCCCCCAGAGGGTGGGGTGGATGTATTGGACCCCCCCCTCCCCAAAGTGGGAAAGCTACAATTCACCCACCCTATGCTTCAGCACCAGTTGGGGAGCCCCCAAAACAAGCACCCTCTACTGCCTTTCTCCCCTCACATTCTGAAAACAGTGAGCCCTGGCAGAGAGCCATGGCTATTGCTATGGGAACCTGGCTGCAAGCTCCCAGCCAGCAGCCACATTTCCCATCCCACTAGAACCAACAGTGAACTTCTGTTTGGTCTAGTGTAAAGTTGTAACTCAGAACAATTTGCAGAAAAAATTCTGAATTACAGCTGGGAGTTTCATTTCTGTCTTCACCCTTACTGTTGGATTGAGAGGGTGGAGGATTGAGATCCACTTTGAAGTCAATCCAGTGAGAGAGGCTATGTGTCTTCAGCATCTTCCCCTAGCCCCACTCCTCCTTTCCCAGCTCTGGTGCTATCTCAGGATGGGAGGGGAAGAAGGCAGGGGAGGGAAGTCCATTCTGGGGTTTGCCCAGTCTGAGCTAGAGGATCAGAGGGTCTCCAATCCACCTCTTCTTCATCGATCAGACCAAGCTGGGCAAGCCCCAGATGGAATTCTTTCCTCTTCCTTCTCCCCATCCCATCTTAAAGACAGCACCAGGGATGGGGATGGGCTGCTTCAGACCAGCCCTGCTTACAGCATGCACTAACAGAAGTTAATGAAGTCACCTTGCTTTGGAGCACCTTCATCTGAACCCTAATGTCACATGATTGGGCAATTTTTAAAGCACTCTGCAGCCATGCACTTCTGTCAGTGCACAGCTGTAAAGCAGTTTCAGTGGCTGATCATGTGACAAAATGTCACTTCTCTGATTGACAGCTTGTAGATTTTCTCCCCTCTAACATTCATACAGAATCATTCATATAGAATACATTCATACAAATTCATACAGAAACCAATTAGTATACCTAGGCTGTATGCTGCATTGGACACACAAATTGTTTGTAAAGTTCAAAAAATAACAAAATAATGTATTTTGTTAATAAAATGAAGTTACTTCTTTCCTCTCAAAACTAAACTCCACTATGACCCACCTCTGTAATATTGAAACAATTTAGAACTTTTATTGCACTTTTATTGCAGAAGTGCTGTTTGGCTCCATATTTGTTTTAAATAGGCTCTGTTGTTTGTATGAGTCTAACTGTTTATCTGCATTTTGTTTTCTTTTTAAGTATGTATGCATACTTTAGGGATAGCATTCAAAAGACTGAAACTGAGAAATAGGTCTCCATGCATTTTTACTAGATATGGTTCAACTAAGATGCTGGTGTATTTCAAGGAAAAACCTAGGGTTCCTGGGTCAATTTGTCATTTTGTTTTCCTTTAATAGCATGTTCTTAGTTGAGTATTCATTGGTATACATTGCTGTCACTGGGAAGGTTACATTTTTATGCACAAGTAAATCTTACTATCCTGTTTTTACAGTGCCCCTGTTGCAACTTCTGAGATAATTACTCAAGTTGTTTGTTATAGCTCTGTTGGAAGGTTGTGTACTCCCAAAATAAAACACTGGAAAATTAACTAATAAACGAACAAATAAATAAATAAATAAATATCATGGTGGTACTTGGAAAACAAGTACTATCATTCTATGACTGCTTTTATCTAGATTTTCCTTTTTTGCTCTTTGTATATGTGAGGTAAGCCATGCAACCTTCTAAGGTTTTCAGGAAGCCAAAGCTTTTCAAGAATAGCTAATAGCATGGCTGTAACTATTAGCTAAGAGGCAAACAGTATTCTGAACTATATCAAGTATTTTTTAAGTATGTTAATTACTGAAAAACATTTGTACAGACAAAAGATCAACCAAATAAGGATATTTTAGTCAAAATTCGAGATAAAAGACTTATATTAATAGGAAATAACTTCTGAGCAAGACTTATTTTAAAAAATAGTGGTGTACATGAAGACTGTTTCATAAAAGCAATTTTTTGGATGCAGCATATCAATTTCAGATCAACGAAAACCATATACCAAATTCAAATTCAGCATATAGTTACAAGGAAAAAATAACATTAAAATAGAAACCTTTAAATATTTTATTTTGAAATGTATCTACATTTAATTTAATAAACTGGATGAAAACTATAATAAATAAATAAAAGGTTCATTTGGGGTTGAAAGAACATTTTTGTCAATCCCAAAATGTTTTCCCCCAGCTTTTTCATTTTGCAAAGGAAAAAAAAATCATTTCTGGTTCATCTGAATGGGGTTCAGCAATAAAACTAAAAATCCAGATATAAAATGATTTGTATCTGTCAATGTAACATTTTGCCAGAGCTACTAGATAAATATAGCCCATGGATTCCAGCCAGTTTACCCATCTAAACCTCAGACTGGCTGCAGTTGATTAAAGCCAGAAATATATGCTAAATTTTAGCAAACCTAGTTTTATATATATATAAGCAACTCACTTGTGTAAATTTAAGCATGGGCTTAAGTGCATCTACCAATATGTGGATAATGATACTGTATTAGGTAAAAAATTTGAGATCATATGGATGAAAACTATTATATGGGCCCTATCCAACATAATGGGATCTGAGTCAGATCCTCTAGAAACTGAATACAAATTGTGACATATAAAATGTATCCATTGGGCTGACTGCAATACCACCTGGGAGGTGATAAGCAATATTACTCATGGGAAATGATGGCTAGGAAGATGAAAATCTATAGCACTGCACACTGTGGCACACAGTAAAGCATGTTTCAAAAATATATCAGTTATGCAAGTTGTTTTCATGCATGTTTTCATACAGATAGATTACCTGGGATTTTTTCAGACTAGGAGCTACAGTTGTTCAGAGCATCCACCCAACTATCTTCTGGAATTTAAAATATCTTCAGTCAGAGGATAAGTTTTCACAGGTAGCACATATTGAGAGTTGTTTACTTTTTGCAGTATTTTACATCTGTCACTAATGCAATAAATGGGGAGGCTGAAAACTAAACAGTATTATTAATGGTGACAGAAAGCTTTTAGCCAGGCTCCCTATATGGTGATGGATATTGTTTATATCATATTTTACTTGTTGCTGTAAACTTCACCTGTCAGAATGAATCATTGATATAGGGGAAGAGGGACCAGATAACAGACAGTGTGATTTGTCTAATAGTAAGTGCCTCTAATCAAAGGACACGTTGGAAAAAGTAGGCATGAACAAATGCCAGTTTAGATCATTGCTGAAAATCTTTATTTGCCAAAAAAATGTCATGGTTTCTCTAACTGGAAATACTATGAAGTCTGAACATTAGGTTTTTGTAGTATGTGGGGAATAGCGGATTGATAATGAAGATTAATTCAGTTATCTTGTAATTATGGAAACCAGATCAGAACCAAGATAAGTTTCAGTTGCTGATAACGTTTCCATTCCTATTTATTTGCCTTTATTCCTTCCCTAACGCAAAGTTTCTCTGTAATTTCTAAAATGTCTTCAGTATCATAGTTGTTTAACATTTGTTTGTTTTTTGTGAGTTATTTATATGTTTGCACTTGTATATTTTGCCTAGTAGCATGGATGAATAAGACAGAATGAAAGCTACAGTAGAGCAAGCGGGCACACATGTATGTGCATGTGCACAGGTTCACAGGATGAAACAGAGAAAATAAAACCATTTTTATGGAGAAATCTAAAAAAAAACAGACGGACAAACAAATATATGGTAGATTGAAATACACACTTCTTTCACCTAACATAGAAAGTTTTGTTTGTTCTCTGATTTCATTAAACATTTTTAAACATTTTAGAAATGGGAAAATTTAGGCTATCTGAATTTTTTACATGTCTGTTTTCTTAGCTGAAACTATTTGATGAATTTGAATAATTTCAGCTGGCCTGAAATGGCATTTGTCATTAAAAAAGAAAAAACAAAACCCTGAACTGCACATCTTACATCACTCAAGTTTGAGTCATACCCCTCCCCTCCCCCACTATTTTTTACTTTTTGCATCTCCTTCCACTTTTCTTATTTTGATCAAGGCCAGATGCTCAAATATTGTGATGAGTTTTCCAGTTTGGGCCTGCAGAAGCAGAAAGTCTAGAGCAGCAACCAAATCTGTGTTTGTATCCAAACTGAACTTGAATGTGGTACCTTTAAGGCTTTGCCTGTCACAGTCCAATACTACATTTTTCACTAGTGGTATTTACTTCATTTTTTAAGGTAGTATGGTCCCTCATTCCTGTTCCAGAGAAGCCCCTTGTAGATGATCATATTGACATATTGCTCATATTAACATATGATCACCTACAAAGGGATGATCCAGTTCTCACAAAAAGCTAACATATATCACAAAATATAACAAAAATTGGCAAATATCAGCTTTGTGTTATAAATACATTCAGTGCATTTTGTTAAGTCAGTAACCACTACAGTTTCACATGCATTCAAACTAGCTACCAAATGGCACAGGTGGAACAGAAAATGGGGAGGCAAGGAGAATTAGATATTATAAGGAAAAGTATGAGGAGGAGAGCCCCAGATCACTCACTCATTCTCATTATTTATGATTAAACAGAAATAAATATTGAACAGTTGATTTTGGTCTACCAGAAGTCACTGGGAGCTTTACCTTAGCCTCCTATAGGGCCAGGATCACTCAAATTAAATACAAACTGTCACTCCAGAAAAAAGAAACAATAAATAAGTAATAAGGGAAATAAAATAGTGGGTAAAGGAAAATATTTTAAAATAGTCTTATATGATGTGATTCATGCCAAGGACAGAACAACTGTGCTTCCCAGAGTCAGTTTTAAAAAGTTATAAATGGAACAAGAATAAGAAGGTGGTTCCTCTCACCTACTGAACCATACCCACCCAAGTCTATAAAGTCATTTCACTTAGTGAATCTGCTTTAACATTTTTTATCCCTTGTTGACTTATTCAAAGTCTAGTTTTACTTGGCAAAGTAACTGCATAAGATGACACTCTTGAAGTCAACATAGCTCTGGGTTTTTTTGTATTCAAACTCTTCTCTGTACAACTTAGAAGCAAAAAATACATTTCCTTTTTTACTACTCTTTAGTACTCCTCACTCCTATTTATCTCCAGAATGAACGTAGCTAACATGGGGTGCATCTACATATTCACTGATGCACTTTTGCTACTGAACATTAAATTTAGTACCTCTAATGTGAGGTACTAAATAAAGGTGCATTAGGCTGCCCTAATGCACAGTAACAAAAGGGTCCACTTTTTTAGTGATGCTTAATGTGCAATAGCCTATTTTTACTGTGTATTAGCATATTAGCACAGTTTTTGATGTGATCACGCTTTAATGTGCAGTAAAATAGGCTCCTGTTCATTAAAGCACACATGTAGATGCACCCAAAGAGAATAAGCAATGCTGGTGTACTAGTATGATGTAGCCATCGAATATAAATAAAAATATCACACTGAAAAACAAGAAGTGTGAAATTATACAATATCATTTCATAGAATCGTAGAAAATTAGGGTTAGAAGGGACCTCAGGATGTCATCTAGTCCAACCCCCAGTTTATCTATAGTCACCTCTCCAAGTAGAACTGAAGTATTATGCGGGTTCTTTTTCAGAATTGCAGAGTAAGGTAAAACTCATTATTTTGAAAATTTCTAACACTTCTCATTATCACAAAAATAATAAAAATAGACTAACTTAATCAAATATCTTGAAAAAAATTCTAGACAGTAGGGCTGTGCGAGGCTTCTTACCGTGTTTCAGATCTGGAGAAGCTTCGGACGCTTTGGCGTCCAAAGCAGCATGTCTGGATCAAAGCACTGGCTTGTTTATGCTTTCTGAAGTGGTACGGAGCTTCCAAAGCACTTCGGAAAAGCTTCGGAGCCGCTTCAGAGATCTGGCCATAATGGGGAATCAATTAAATAACTATAACTTTGGGGTTTTTTTGTCTGATTTGGATGAAATTTGCAGGAGAGGTAGTCTCTGCTGAGAGAATGATGTTTGACAAGTCTCAAGATTAGTGCAGGGGTTTGGGGAGAACTGCACCCCAAATTCTTGAAAGCAAAATGCATGTCATGTCTATGTGTTACAACGGAGGAGAGTGAAAACTGCAGAAGTGGTGGCCCCTGGTGAGGCCACAAAGCCTAACAAGTTTCAAGAAGATTGGTGCAGGAGTTTGGGGAGAGCTGCACCTCAAGCTGCTGACAGGCAAAACTTGTGACATGGGTGACACTGTGTGTTAAGGTGCAGCAGGATGGAAGCTGCCGAGATGGTAGCCCCTGTTGTGGCCACGAAGCCTGCCAGCTGTTGAGGAGATAGGTGCATGGGGTTCTGGGGCCCTGCACCTCTAGCTGCTGACAGGCAAAACTCATGACATGGGTGCTTGTGCAACTGTCTGTCTTGGGGTGGGGTGGGGGGAACTACTGCAGGCCTGGCTGCTAAGCTACTGTGTTACCAGTTACCAATCAATCATGATTCACTCAGAGACCAGCTCAATACACAGTTCCTAGCTAATGTAACCAGTTAATTAGCAATAATTAACATCTACAAAACCACAGACTAAGGAGAGGAAAGAATCAATACAGACAATCAACTGCCCCAAGACAGAGACAGTCAGGCAGGAATGGGGTGGGGCGGGGCTGTGGCTTGGGAATGAGGGGCAATGGCATAGGAAGGGCACCACTATATCAGAGCTGCTCAGCACCACAAAGCAGCTAGAGGAACAGCCACACTGGACCTGCGTCCTGGTGAGCAAAGGAGGCAAGGAGAGCTCTAATTTTCCATGATAAAGAAAAACAAAATCAAATGTGGAAATATACAGGTATTTAGAATTTATTTTATTATAATGATTGAGGCACTGGTAGGCTTCCAAATTGCTTTAAAATTGTAAATATATCAATAAAACATTGTGTTCAACTGATACCTATATATATATATATAGTGGCATTTCATTTGAATCACAGAAAAATGTGGATTTGGGAGTTTTAAATGAGAGAATTTTTTTTTTTGCGGGGGGGTGGTTATCAGAGATTTTTCAATTTTTAAACAGAGAGAACCAGGATCCCTGATTATTAGGGAGGCAGAGATCATCGTGGTAAGCTAGTGCCTCATCCTGCCTAAGATAGATCATGGGACTTCCCTTGACATTCCCAAGACATTCCCAGGACATTCCTATGATCATTCTATGTGATCGTAGATCAGGTCCCACTTGTGCCTAGTCTTTTAGAAGCCAGGATAGACATAAGTTTCGTAGGTGACAGGAACTTAAAATGATTTTAAGGTAACTAGTAGGGTGAAAGTGCTAGACTTTAGGAAACCTGATTTCAATGAACTCAGGCGATTACTCAAGGACGCACTGCAGAGTAGGAGTTTTGAAGTGATGGGAGCCCAAGAAGGGTGGCTGTGCCTTAAGGAAATGATCCTTCAGGCACAAAGGGAGACGATCCCGATGCAAGGAAAAAGAGGAAAAGGGGCCAGGAGGCTTCCTTGGCTGACCAGAGAAATCCAGGGCAGCCTACAGGCCAAAAGGGGGGCACATAAAAAGTGGAAACAGGGAGAGATCACCAAAGAGGAGTATACCTCCTCTGCTCGCGCTTGTAGGGAGGCAGTTAGACCGGCCAAAGCTACCATGGAGCTGAGGATGGCATCCCAAGTTCAGGATAACAAAAAATTGTTTTTTAGATATATAGGGAGTAAAAGGAAGGCCCAGGGTGGAATAGGACCCCTGCTAAATGGGCAGAAGCAATTGGTGACGGACAGGGGGGACAAGGCTGAACTCCTCAACGAGTTCTTTGCCTCCGTGTTCCTAAGAGAGGGGCAAGACAAGTCTCTCACTGGGATTGTAGAGAGGCAGCAGCAAGACGCCAGACTACCATGCGTAGACCCTGAGATGGTGCAGAGTCACTTGGAGGAACTGGATGCCTTTAAGTCGGCAGGCCCGGATGCGCTCCATCCGAGGGTAGTGAAGGCACTGGCCGACGTCACTGCACAGCCACTGGCGGGAATATTTGAATGCTCGTGGTGCACGGGCAAAGTCCCAGAAGACTAGAAAAGGGCCAATGTGGTCCCCATTTTCAAGAAGGGGAGGAAGGAGGACCCAGGCAACTATAGGCCAGTCAGTCTCACCTCCATCCTTGGCAAAATCTTTGAAAAAATTATCAAGGCTCACATTTGCGAGAGCCAGTGAGGACAAATTATGCTGAGGGGAAACCAGCACGGGTTCATAGCAGGTAGATCATGCCTGACTAATCTAGTCTCTTTTTATGACCAGGTTACAAAACACCTGGATGCAGGAGTAGGAGTTGATATCGTATACTTAGACTTCAGGAAGGCCTTTGATACGGTATCCCAC
>NW_005841900.1:2839182-2855495 GCF_000455745.1 Alligator sinensis | reverse complement strand
TTTATTCACCAAGGTGCCCCCGGGGGTTACAAGAAATAATGGCCACAAGCTAGCAGAGAGCAGATTTAGACTGGACATTAGGAAGAACTTCTTCACAGTTAGAGTGGCCAAGGTCTGGAATGGGCTCCCAAGGGAGGTGGTGCTCTCCCCTACCCTGGGGGTCTTCAAGAGGAGATTGGATATGCATCTAGCTGGGGTCATCTAGACCCAGCATTCTTTCCTGCCTATGCAGGGGGTCGGACTCGATGATCTATTGAGGTCCCTTCCAACCCTAACATCTATGAATCTATGAATCAACCTCTCATTAGAATTCATGCGCCCCAGCCCTTTCCCCATTTTGTTGTCCTCCACTGGACGCTCTCTAATTTGCCCACACCCTTTCTGTAGTGGGGGGCCCAAAACTAAACACAGTACTCCAGATGTAGCCTCACCAGTTCTGAATAGAAGGGAATAATCACTTCCCCTACCCTGTTGGCAACACTCCTACCAATGCAGCCCAGTATGCCGTTAGCCTTCTGCAAACTTTATCAGTAATGATTTTATGTTTTCACTGAGGTCATCAATAAATATGGTGAAAGTTTGCCATCAGAAATACATCTGTTCAATGATGATTCCCTGTTTACAATTACATTACAATTACTCACAAGCAAGCTAAGGAAGTATGGGTTGGATTAATAGACTGCAACGTGGGTAGAAAACTGACTGGATCATCAGGATCAGAGGATAGTAAGTCAATGGCTTGACATCCAGTTGGCATCCAGTGTCAAGTGGATTGCCCCAGGGGGTTGTCCCCAGGACTGTCTTTGTTCAATATCTTCACCAATGTCCTGGAAGATGGGATGGAGTGCACCCGCAGCCAGTTTGCATAAGACACCAAGCTGGGGGAAGTAGTGGATATACTGGAGGGTAGGGTTAGGATTCATAGAGACCTAGACAAATTGGAGGATTGGGGCAAAAGAAATCTCATGAGGTTCAATAAGGAGAAGTGCAAAGTCCTGCACTTAAGACAGAACAATCCCATGCAGTGGTACAGGCTGGGGACTGCTTGTCTAAGCAGCAGTTCTACAGAAAAGGACCTGGGGTTACAGTGGATAATAAACTGAATATGAGCCAACAGTGTGCCCTCATTGTGAAGAAGGCTAATAGCATACTGCACTGCATTTGTATGGCTGCTGCCAGCAGATTAAGGGAACTGAATCTTTCTCTCTATTCAACACTGGTGAAGCCAAATCTGGAGTATTGTGTCCAGTTTTGGGCCCCCCACTACAGAAAGGATGTAGACAAATAGGAGACAGTCCAGTGGAGGGCAACGAAAACATTGAGGGGGATGAGGGACATGACTTATGAGGAGAGGCTGAGAAAACTGGGCTTATTTAGTCTAGAGAAGAGAAGGCTGAGAGGGGGTTTAATAGCAGTCTTAAAATACCTGAAGTGGGGTTCCAAAGAGGATGGATCTGGACTGTTCTCAGTGGCGGCTGATGATAGAATAAGGAGCAATGGGTTCAAGTTGCAGCAAGGGAAGTTTAGGTTAGATATTAGGAAAAAAATTCTCTTGAGAAGGGTGGTGAAGCACTTGACTGGGTTACCTAGAGAGGTGGTGGAATCTCCATCCTTGGAGGTTTTTAAGACCCAGCTAGAGAAAGCCTTGGGTGGGATGATATAGTTGGGAATGGCCCTGCGTTGAGCAGGGGGTTGGACTAGATGACCTCCTGAGGTCCCTTCCAACCCTAATTTTCTATGATTCTATGATTTTGAAAACTGTCAGAACTCAGTTTTAAATCCATTTAATATATTGCATGGTGGCATTTTATCATTCTAATTTAGAATGCTACATGGTAGTAAGTAAAATACTTTACAGATGTACATTATTAGATGCTGTTAAACATACTCCCTATTTTACTTTGAAATGAAAAGTGTTTCACCACCATATACTCTTCAATTGTTCCCCAAAACAAAACAAAACAAAACAAAAATTATTGGACACTTGAGCCTTTTCTGCACTACTATACTCAGTTCTCTTATCCACTTAGTAATGGGCTGATATCATTGTTAGAATTATTTCTGTACCTATTATATTTAAAGAGGCTTTCTTTCTATTGTTAACCTTGTTAACTATTATTTTCTCCTTACCTCCTTTTACTATCCTTACAATATTCTGCAGTTCCTAGATTCCAATATATATTTATTACTGTCAAGTTTCCCTTTATTTTTTGTCACGTATAGTGGTTTTATTTTTTCACTTCCCCTCTCAGCTCATTTGGTTTATTCACTAGTAATATGTTCTTTCTTGATTTTGGGTTTCAGGACATCTAATACAATTTTCTTAAACACTTCCCAAATATTATTCACATTTTTCTGACTAATTTTTTCTCCCATTTGGTATGGCTGATAATTATTTTCAGCTTTGTGAAACTGACCTCTTGAAAGTATTAAGTATATATATTACTGTTTCAGACATTATGTTGGTTACTCATAACCAGGAATTCAGGTTTTCCATTTCCTGCAGAAAAACATGGATTTTCCTCTATAAAGTAGAAAATGATGGATTTTCCCTATAAAGGAGAAAAACACAAATTTCCCCCTTTGAAGCAGGAAATCACAGGTTTCCCCTTTTGCAAACAGCTCTCTGCAGACTGGCCAAGTTTCAGCCTGTAAAAACTGCTTGCAAAAGGGCAAGAAAGAAACCCTAAGCCTTGTCCATAGAGGGAAGGGGAGGGGGTGGAGTCTGAGAATCTGAGTTAGTCAAGGCTGGCTCAAACTCATTTTCCCTCCTGTGGCCTTTGGGCTAAGTACAGCTTGGGGTGGGGTGGAGCCTGGGGTTAGCTGGGGGCCCCCAATGGCAGGTCTGTGCGTCGGGAATCAGGGACACCAGCAGGGCTGGGGATGGGGTGCTATGGGTTGAGTGAGGGTCATGCTGTCTTGGAAGAGGGTAATGGGGCCTGTGAAGAGATTTGGCAAGGTGGGTTTGGGCAGGGCACATGGGTGTTGGTGATACTGCCAGGGCTGGGTTGGGAAGGTCTGCAGGGGGAGCCAGCATGGCTGGCAGGGGGCAGGCCAGGGGTGTGTAGGTAGGGGTGGAGGAGCTGGGAGGAGTCCATGGGCATTCTAAGGGCTATACAGGGGTACCCAGGCAGAATCCCTGCCCCGGGATCCAGCGCTGCTGTGCTGTGAAAGGGGGTGGGGGTAAGGTTGGGTGAGCAGGGTCTCTCACTTGCATGGAGGAGGAGGTGGAAGTGGTGACCACAGTGCTGCACCTCCAGGGAGGCCAAGGCATGCCAGATGCTGTTGCTATAGTCCCTAGCAATCGCCCTGTCTCACACTGCAGGCCAGGGCTAGGGCTGGTGCAGGCTGCCTTGTCCCTGGCTGTGCTACCTCATCCCACCATGGCTCGGGCTGGGGCTGCGGGCTTTGTCCAGCTGGGGTGGTGGTGGTGGTAGTGATGCTGGTGGTGTGTGCCACAGGAATTTGGAGGTGGGGGGTCATGTGCCCCCATTCCTCCCTGACACATCACCAGTGGGCATGCCTGGACCACCCCTGTGCCATTGGGGGGTTCCCTGCTGGCACAGGGGTGGCACAGGCATGCTACAGCTTGGCACATGGCCCCAGTGGTGCAAGGCCAATCCAGGCAGTCAGGGGCCAAACTCTGGTGAGTCTGGACCAACCCTGCATCAATGGGATAGGGCCCAACCTCCAGAAAGCCCCACACCCTCCTGCCCACACATCCCCATACACCCTGCCCCACACACCTACCCCCTTCCTCATACACACACCCTTCCTCACACCCACCCCCTTTCCTATACACCCAGCCTCACCCTACACACTCACCTCCTGCCCCACACACTGTAGGGGCTGGGGCCTGGGGGCAGGTGGAAGCCCCCCCTGTCAGGGCTGGGGGGCAGAGGGACTACAGGTTGGGAATGAGGGGCACTCCTGGTTCACTGCCTTCTCTTCTGCCCCCACCTGAGATGAGGTGGGACCCTGCCCTGGGGTACCATGACACTCCCCCACCTCAGTACTTCACTGCCTACCCCTAAGGCTGGCTCTGCCTGCAGGTCATGCTGGCAGGGCTGGTGGTGGCAGGGCAGGGGTCACAGGTCATTCTGGCAGGGCTGCAGGAGCTGTGGATTGGGAGTAAGGGGCACTGGCATATCAAAGATGCTCATCACCACAAAGCAGAAGAGGGGACAGTTACAGCTGGACCCACATCCTGGTGAGTGAAGGAGGCAGGGGGAGCTCTGATTTTCCATGATACAAAACCCCAAATCAAATGCCAAAATATATTGGCATTTAGAATTTATTGTATTATAATGATTGATGCTTTGGAAGGCTTCCAAATTGCTTTAAAATGATAAATATATCAATAAAACATGTTCAATTAATACATATCTATATCTATATCTAGATATAAAATGGCATTTCATTTTTTAATGATGGAAAATGTGGATTTTGGGTTTTTTAACTGAGAAAACCAGGATCCTATCTCATAACGAATGCAATGGAGTATATCCATTGCACCTAAACTACTGTTTATTTCTAGTCTTGTGATAAATTCTGGGTATTTGTATGGAAGAAAGGATAACTCTTTTCCTTGGTGTAAAAAGTAAAGGTTTCATATTCAAGAAGCTTATTCTGCATTCCAGACCACTGTAGAGTGCCTGTACACACCTGACGCTCTGACTGAGGGAGGGTCACACATGTGCTCTCATATATGTACTGCTCTGTCAACCAACAATTTATCCCTGTTGGAGTGTTGGCTGCTTGCCCAAGCCCTTATCAAAATCAGGCAGGTGCTAAGGGCTAAGGGCCAAACTGGGATCAAGCTACATGAAATCTCAGAATTCTGAGCTGAAGCGATGTACCAAGGCACATTATGTATCCCTTATCCAGTACCAAGTAGTATAGTACAGCAATAAATATGATAAAATACACAAGAAAACAGAAGGGCACCCATCATCCAGCAGCCTCCATCGTTCTTTTGTTATAGAAAGAGAGCACGGACTATCCTGTCACCTAGACCTGTCTGACATGACTCACTTGATCCCTACTGGTTTGCTACAGTGTATAGTGGTTACTCCTCCAGCTTCTGGCTACAATAACTTATCAGAATTTCTCTACAGCCATTTGGATCAATGTGAAATGATAAATGATTGCTGTGAACTCTGAGATGTCTGTGACCCACCCCCAACATGCCTGTTTTCCACACAGCTTCCTAGAGCAGGTTCAGAATGTTAAAGGGAATCTAAATATGAAGGGAAGAATACAAAGGGAACTTAGCTCCATAGAGTAAGACCTTACAATTGCTGTGCCCATAGCATAGTACATCTGCAGTGCTTATTAAATAGGTGTCAAAAGAGCCCATTCGCAGGAGCCACAGAACAGATGGTTACAGCTGTGCAAAAGCACTGATGAAAGCCAGAAGGCACTGAGGTACTAAGAGTAGTTTATTTTTATAATTTTAATGGCCTATTTCTGCAACAAAATCATTAAAAAAAATAAACCTCAAGAACCTAGTAAATGTATACAAATACATGGATATGTATGTTTGTATATATACACATTTTACACAACTTATTTTATATATATATAGAGAGAGAGACATTAGGGCTGGAAGGGACATATATATATGCTATCATTTGTGTAAAATTTTACACTGCTTAAGATAACGTAGAATTGCTCCTTGCGGACTAATTCAGAGACACATGAGCTTTGGTAAGCAACAGCTTACATCATCAGGTGCTACAGAAGGACTCGGCCTCTATTGTACTTTACTGCTTCTATAAAATGACTTGAAAACTTTCATAAGTTTACAGATTGCTCATCCTTTCATAGCGCCTGATGACATAAGCTGTAGCTTACAAAACCTTATGTATCTCTGAATTTATCTATATGGTATAACTCTGCCCTGCCTTCTGCTTCACTTCAGGCTAACTAAGCTAACTACTTCTCACCATGTAAGGTGTAAAAGTTGTAGTTCTACAGCCATTCTACCATGCAGAAGTGCACAAATGGTCCATGGCCTAGTCCAAACTATTTTACCTTTTTAAAAGATGAAACATAAAGAGCTTTGGATTTTCCTAGTAGTTTTGTTACTTAAGTGGGGCTGGGGTGGTGGTAGTGGTAGTAGTGGTGGCACTAAGGCACACAATTGACAGCCTGGAAGTCGCAATTTTGATGCCATAGTAGAAATACTCATGGCATGGCCACATCACATTCCAATGAATCTGTGACTTCTGCTAATTACCTTGTCACAAGGACAAGGACACAAGAAGGAAAGAAGATTACTTAAGGATTCCCCACTGCCTCCTACCCCAAATCAAAACTCCCCAGTAATGCAAACACCTAATATTTTGCTTGAAAAACTGAAAAATCACACTTAAAATGGTACTAGTACATATGCATGAAACTTTTTACTTAAGTTTAACTTCAGAGAACATTAAAACTTAAAAGAGGAAATAGGAAGAGGGAATAGGTTATATGCCAAAATAGGCAGCTTTAAGATGCATTGCTTTCTGTCTATTAAGAACAAAGATCCACAAGGGAATTTAGGAACCTGGCTTTTGGAATGAAATTCTCAACCCCAATTTAGGTACCTAAATTCTCCATACAGTGAATAGTAAGAGTTAGGTGCCTAGGAATGGGATTCACAACAGCAAGCAGAGACATGCCTTAGTCAGTCATTAATAATAAATGCTGGAAATGAATATGTCTGAAACCATATCACTCTCCTATGCTTAGGTACATGTCTGCAACCCTTAGTTAAGTGCCTAGGCAAGGCTAGTTTTCACAAAATGAAACCACATCCTGGACATAGGTCAGAGGCAGGCAATTATTTCAGTTGCAGGGTCACTTAACAAGTTTTGGTGAGCTGTCAAGGGTAACCTGGCCCTTTGACAGGTGCCCTGCCCCCTGGTCACCATCTTGGGACCGGACATCCCACCCCCTAACCCCTGACCTTTGCCATTGGAAGTCCGTCCCCTCGCCCTGGAAGTACTCCATTTGGAATGGAGGTTTGCCATCTTGGAACTTGAAAAAAAACAAAATTATATAATAAAGACCAAACATCCACAGTAACATATTCTAAATTTATTTTTAAAACATGTTTTTGTACTGATTTATATGTGCTTGTGTTTTATATATAGAGGTGATTGCATAATAGCTCAAAATGACTTCTTAGTCTTGTATATTGTGGGTGGTGTGGAGGGGTGTGGGGGTGTGGGACTTGTGGGGGGAATGTGGGTGTAGATGTGGATGTATGCGGGGTGTGGGGGAGGGTGTGGGTGTGTATGTGGATGTAGGTGGATGGGTACAGGGGCCTGTGAGTGGGGATGTGTGTGTGGGTATGGGGTTTGTGGGGTCTGTGGAGGGAGAGGGTGGCTGGGGGTGTGGGGTGTCTGGGTGCATGTGTGGGGTGAGGTGTGTGAACATAATAGTGAGCGGGGCTCCCACAAGAGGCGCACAGGTGTGTGTGGGGGGTGCATATGGGGAAGGGTGTGCAGGATATGGGTTTTGTGGGGGGTGTGGGTGGGCTCAGTTCTTGTGGGGTGTGTGACTGTGTGTCAGGGAGGGTGTGTTTGTGGGGTTTGTGGGTATGGTGGGGTGTGCATGGGACTCCCACGCATGCCTCCCCCAAAGCTGGTCAGCACCAGCCCCACAACAGCGTAGAACCAGCATTCTCTGTGGTACCTCCTCACTGCCAACAGTGTGCAGTCCCAGTCCTACCCCATGCCTGTTCCAGACTAACTTCTGCAGGAGTGCATCAGCTGGAACCTGGATACAGCCCCAACCCAGCATGCTCCACACCTGCTTCAGACTCATCTGCTCACACTAAACAGCAGCAGCAGCCTGGTAGACACTGTTGCTCAGCTCAGGGGAAAAATGGCCCTTCCCCTTCACCACTGCCCAGTGCTCCCTGCTACAGCCACCCAGAGCCTGTGCCCAGGATGCCCTGCAACACCTATGCTCTGCCCCCACTGCCCTGCTGGGCAGCCCAGAGGCAGTGGTAACAGCAGCAGAGCCACGGGGCAGCCAAGTGTGGGCTCTGGGTGGCTGTAGCAGGAAGTGCCAGGCAGCAGCAAGGGCAGGGGGCACTTTTCCCCCATGCTGAGCAACAGTTTCTGCCTACATGATGCTGCTGCTGCCAATGTTTAGCGTGACCAGGTAAGTCTGGAGCAGGTGCAGGGCATGCCAGTCAGGGCTGTGGCATGGGTCCCCACTGGTACCATGGAGCTGGGGCAAGGTGGGACTGAGGGACCTGCTGCAGGCCGGACAAAGCCCCTCCATGGGCCAGCCTGGGGGCCATATTTTGCCCACCCCTGACATAGGTGCTCATTCCCTTTTGGAAATGGCTGTCTGTCTCATACTTCCTTTAAATACAGCTAGAAGAGCAGCGCACCTTTTGTGGAGCATTTTAGTGTTTTGAACACCTGCCCATGGTGTGAACATCCTGTCTGAAGGATGCAACAGCACATTTGTAATTAGGCAATACAAAATATTCAGGTGTTGCTCCTTCACTGTAGTAAAACTTCAAGAGTCCAAAGGAAATATTGTATTTATTATTATGTATCTCATTTATTACAAAAAGTTCTAAAATAACTCAACTGTACCTTAAGTACACTAAATTTGTTTAGCAGGAAGCCAATATTGGTTTTCATTTAATAAAATAAATAATAACAACAAATAAAAATAACAAATGACAGAACCACCATTACAATAATTCTCAACATCAGCTAATTTCCTCATGAATTTAGATGTAGAGCTGCATTTCCTGTGCTGCTAATTACATAATCAGACCAGGCTTCCTGCTGCTGGCTCTCAGTAAAACAACAGCTCTCCCTGAGATTCACTGCACGGTTACTATTCATGAGAGAGACTGAATGTTATACTTTTCAAAGAACAATTCCAATAATTTGTTATAAAATCTATATTCTTCTTTAGTAAATTCCTATTTAGATATCAAACTTCTATCCCTTTATTTTTCTTGCAATTATAGAAACGTGCTGTTTTATATTTATTTAGTAAGCCAGTTTAAGGCAATGGATATCTTATGGATATGGAATGAGTAGAAATTGTGGTCTGTCTGAGCCATATTCCTTTGTCTATTAAGTCCACTGAATGAAAGGTATTACACAAAAGATTGAATAAGCACAATAAGCCAAATAAAAGATATTTCATACCTTCCTTGGATTGCCTGGAAAAACAAATAGAAGTATTTTTCTCAGCCCCAGTTCCTCAAATTTTGGGTATCTGTGGCTACACTCCCAGATTTATCAAATCAACAGCTTGCTTCATGGATGGTTCCTGTAGCTGCTTTGTTTTTCTGGCTTCCTCTGTGGAAACACTGTTTCCATTTACAGGAATGCTTCTTCAGCTTCTAGATATATTAATCATTTTCTGGATTACCACACAGACATCTAGAAGACAAGCAGGGAAAAGTGCCATTAAAAGGGAATATCTTCCTCTTCCAACCCTCTGCTCTCTTGTATTACCTCTAAACTATTGCCAAACTACTTCCATATGGAGTCTTAGTAGAAAGAGTTTCATTAGGCGCAAGCCAGGTTGACTGATTCCCCAGAGACATCACTCATTCCTAAAAGTTGAGAAAGAGCCAACCTATAGGGACCCCTGGGGCCAATATTTGCTCCATTGTAAAAATACATATACAAAGATCTCCTCTAAGAAGTAGAACCACAAATTTGAATCTTCTGAAAAATAAAAGAGAAAAAGAGAAGTTATGCTGCCTTTTTTGCCATATAGATCTCTACAGAACAATCCTAGTTATGTGAATGGACTGCAGAAAGGCAACATGTAGCCCTTCAGAGTCAAACTTCATGAAGTTTTTAAAGGAGGAGCATTTTTAGTTTCCCCAGACATTTGGAAAAGAGAGATAGTGATGAGAACTGGTAAGGCAGGATTTAGGAGGAGTTGAAGAAATGTTTTCTCCTCCTAGTAAGATTAGTGTCAGTAGTTAAGTAAAGCTTCCTTCTCAGTTAAACAACCTGGAAGACAATTTTCCATGGAATGCTTGAAATAATAATCATGGTCTTCAGTATCAGAGAATCTTAACAGATGTATATCTTAACAAAAGCTACATTATTACCTTCCAGACCTTGCAAGGTTCTCATGTGTGCTAATTGCAAAGGGAATTAAAAGGCACTTAATGTACAGAAACAGACTTTCCAGGCATTTTCTGTCCCATTTCTGTAATACCTTATTTCTGTATTGTGGGGGAGCAATTCACTCACAATAACCATTTTTTTTTTGTTTAAAGGAGAAACAGGCACTGAAAAATCTCATGAGCAATAGTGTCCTTTCAGAATCAGTGTATGACAGTCACTGCATTTCTTAAAATGTTTAAACCTGCTCAGCTATTATTCTTGTATCTGCATTCACATTATAACATCTCTCATCTTATTATTTCCCTCTGTATCCTAGTCTTAAAAATCCATGCCAGAGTTAGTAAAGTTGGAGCTGAGCTCAGGATAAAAAATTCTGTTGAAAAATTAGAAAAGCAATAACTTGACTCTCAATGAGACCTCTCATCTAAAAAGGAAATAAATGTGTTTAGAATTTATTTCATTAAAACAAAATCTTTTTCTCAAATAAATAGAGCCTTGCAGTGAAAAGCTGTACTTATGCCCCATCCAAGTAGATTTACAACCTTCTGAGAATCACATTTTCTGGCTTGGTAAAAGGCTGACCAGCTCAGGAGAGAAGGTTAACCTATTGCTTGAAGCCTCAGAGTTAAATCAAGATAAGAACTGTTTCCTGAGTCTGATTCAAATCCAAATCTTACTGAAAAGGCTTCTGGATCAAGTCCTAGTTGAAACGTTGTAGGGAGAAGGAAGACTTCGCTGACCAGCAAAAGGGTCTTGCCCCTCTGGTCAGGGTCAGAACAATCACCATATTTGGGGGCAGGAATGCATTTCACCAAATTGGGTGAATGGTATGGACTGTGGTGGGGGGTTGCTTTCCTGTGGTGAGGGGGCACAACCCTCTTCCTGGGATCTCTTGGGCAAGCATGTTTTTAACAACCTTGCAGCAGCAGGATGTTGGCTGCCATGGGCTCCCATGGCAGATTAGGGTGTTCTGTCTTGTGTTGAGTCAGGCTTGACTATAGTTTTTCCAAGAGGTTAGGCAATGGATTTTATGGGATGGTGTGGATGGGGATGATGTTGCTTCAGGCAGGGGCTTGGCCTAGATGATCTCTCAAGGTCCCTACTTCTGTATGACTTTTTATCTTGTTATATTTCTCCTCCTGGTATTCCTCCACTGTGAATGGAGAGATGATCTGTCTTGTGTTCTGCTACTACAAAGCCTTCACATACATAAAACTCCGTTGAAGTTCACAGAAATTCTATGTTGGCATCACAGACTTCATAATTAGCTGACGGATGTAAGGGAGCATTGTGAGTTTTAAATGAAAGCATTGTGAGTTAAATGAAACAGTGCACTATCTAAAATAATTAGCTGGAGTGTTCATCCCAGTGTCTTTGGTTGAGGACTATGTAATTCCTCTGGAGGGAACTGTCAGTGAGAGCACTCTTTTCCAGATCTTACTGCAGAAGATTGCTATAAAGGGTCTACCCCTCCACACCCAGCTGTCTTTTGTAACTGCTTGAAGCAACATGGCTCCTTTCTGCTTGAGATTTGATATCAAGCTGTCACCTATAAAAACATTATGTTTTTAGGATACATCACTTTGAGATTCTTCTCTGATAAGAATGTTAAGCTGGTGTGGGTTGCGGGGCGGGAGGAGAGTGCACTGCACATGTTCCTACCCAATGGGTCTCCCACTGACCCCTACATATAGCAACCAAGCTGAGCAGAGTCAGGGACATTATGGGCATAAATATACCAACCAGAACAAGGAGGAACTGCAGAGTACTTATGGACTAGCAATCATGAGGGATTCCTTTAGGACAGGGTATTTAAACACAATTAAAACAAAAGTCTAGGAATTTCACCACTCAATTTCACCCTCTTTTAAATGGAAACTGTAGACCAGGTCCAGAAGGTAGTGAAGTCTGTGGGAGGGTTTCCATTAGCTTCAGCTTATATCATCACAAATGGGTTTCTTTTCAAAAGCTGTGCCTTAGCACTTTCTACTGCTAACATTTTTTTCTGGCTTCTCTTGATTTGCTGTCAAAACTTTAAAATTCTTTAAATAGGGTTATTTCTTCAAAATCCTCCTCCCCCTTCCCTCCCCAACCTTCAAGAATGTGGTGATATTTAATTTTAAGCATGAACTTTAAACTCCCAAATAATTCACACACAGCACATCTACATGTGCAATCAATTAATCTGAATTTTCTGCACAGAAAATTCAGGCTCATTAATGTGCTCCCAGGCACATGTCTACACATGCGCCCCTATCAGGAACAAATTGTGCCTGACAAGAGCAGCCCAGTCCAGACCTGCTCCTGCCTTCCTCTGTCTCCCTGCAGCAGCCAAGGGGAGCTCCAGGCTCCTGAGTGCCAGCCCTGGGGATTGGTAGGCGGCATGGGAACTAGTCCCGATCTCCACCAGGTAGGGAGATCTGTGCTGGCTACAAGGGCAGCTGTCTCCCCTCCACATGAGGATTGGGACCGCCATGTCAGCTTAGCCAAGCAGTAGTGGCCCCCTGCTGCCTGGGCTGACCAGGAGCAATTTGCTCCTGATCAGTATCTGTCTACATGTACTAGCAAACAGTGCATTACACTAATTTAATGTAAGGTAGGTCCTCTGCACATGTAGATGGTGACACTTTACTGCACATTACATTAGTCTGATGCACAGTACAGTGTCTTGTGTAGACATACCCACAGTAAATGTATTCTCAAGGTCTGTCCTTGTGTGTTAATTTTGTATACTTGAAAGCTTTCACTACATGTGATTCATTTAACAGTTGTAGTGCTAGAAGGAACATTTAAATGTGCAAAATAAATAACAAACTACTAGCAAAACAAAATCTCTTATTATGATGCTAATGACAAATAGATTTGATATGAGCCTGCAGCTCTGATGTTTCTTTTCTATGTCCTCATTCTTACTCTGCCCTCTTTCTTTCTATTAGTTAAAGGAAATAAGCATGCTTATTATTTTTGTTAGATAGCTATGAATTATCTGGCCAAGGAATAATTATAGGAGGCATTGTAGGAAAAACTGCTTGTGAATCCAGCAAAAATGCAAGTCAACCTGCCATCATCAGACACACAATCATCATTAAAAATAATGAGATGGGAGAGTAATCAGTAAGCAAGAGCAGAATGTATCTACTACTCAAAAACCTGTGCTGTAGGCTTCAGGGATCTTACCAGGGCTCCTAATCAATAGCAGAGAGTGCAGTCAATATTAGTAGACTTCATAATCATCATTAATTGAAATCTCTCAACCTGCAGTTTGCATAACAATGCAGCTAGTGCTTTAATGAAGAAAGAAATTTCATGCAATGTTACAGCTTCCTGACCTCCTACAATGTTCTCATGGACTAATGTGATTGAAAAGAGTCATTCAGACACTGTTTTAAGCCCCTCTCTGTGTCCCCAAGGCCACACACACACACTCGGTCTTTCGTACTTTAGGGTATTGTAGTGTAGATTACTGACCTGCTTGAATAATTCTTTCAAAATAAGGATCCAGATTTAAACAAAACAGTGTCGGAAGTCTGGCTTACACACAATTAAAATGTTGCATTTGGCAAGAAAAGAGGTAATAGCCTTAAAACTACAGTGTAAATTGCAAAGTTGTCTAAAAATACAACGAAAAGCAAAAGACAGATTTTAACTGAAGCCCTGTTTTACTGAAGAAAACTTTAGGTAGTAGGCATTTGAAAAAAATCGCAATGCTAAAGCTTCATAAAGATCTTTAGATAGTAGGCAGCTTAAAAGCCAAGATGATTGAAGCTTGCAATTGTTCTGTCTTGCAATATGATACCATCCATGGAAAAGCATCTGATGAAGGCCATGAGATAACAATTTTAGGACGGTAATGAGCAAGACCACTAGGAAATTGCTGAGAGAATTGTGGGATTAAGACGCATTTACTGCAGAAAATTGTAGAGAATTTTTCAGAGAAAATGCAGGCAGATATTGGCTGTGATATTTATTGTTTCCTCAAATTAATCTTTTTAAGAAATCTGGCAAAAAAGGCCATATGTTGATTCTAAAACACAGAAAAACAAACTTCCATGCACACACAGAAAACTAATCTCTCTTTGCCATTGCATGTTTCTTGGGGCATTCTTTATGAAAATGCACAGGTATGGACCATGTGTACTGAAACCTTTTATTCTGCAACAGTTTAATGAGAAAAAAGAAAACATTTTCTTCTCTGTTGCATCTTGTTTATTATTATATTATTATTATTTGGACTGAAGTGTTGGGCATGGTGGCAGAAAGGTTAGTGCACAGCATTATATCTGCAGAGGTGTGATTTTCAGTCTCACTCTGGATTCAGGATAAATGCTGTACCTAATCAATAAAGCTGTGAATGAGTAGTAGCCATTTGAACTGGGGAGTCAAAGGTGGCCAGGCATGATACTGGTCATGCCATTCCTCTGTGGGCATGTCTACACAAGACATTTACTACAGAGTAGATTAATTAGCTCCTCAGTAAACATCTCATATCTGTACATGAAGAGCTATTAAGCTGGAGTAAACTAAAACTCCACAGAAGAATAATAAATACAAGGCTATTCTGCTGTAGAGGCTCTGCAGTATGGGGAGCACTTTCCACATGTCAGCAGCCACCTCTCTCAATGGGCTACCATCAGTGAAGAAGTCCAGCACTGGGTCAGCTGCACCAGTGCTGCCTTCTTCAAGCTGTGGCAACAGGTGTTTGAAAATAGAGACCTTCAGAAGTTGACAAAGGTCCTGGTTTACAAGGGTGTCATGCTGACCACCCTCCTCTACTGCAGTGAAACCTGGACCACCTACAGATGCCACATTAAGGCTCTCGAGAGCTTTCCCCAGCAGTAGTTGCGTCAAATCCTGGGGATCAAATGGGAGGACCCGTCAACCAGCATTGAAGCATTGCTCTTGAGAAATCAACTCCGATGGATGGGCCACTGTGTCTGGATGTCTGAGAACCACCTCCCTCACCAGATTCTCTTTTCCCAGCTCTCTGTTGGCCAATGCTCAAAAGGGCTGTCCAAGGGAATGGTACAAAGACACACACAAGCACAGAGGCATTGACACCAATGGCTGGGAGGAGCAAGCTGCTTACTGTTCGGTGTGGTGCTACCTCATCCACCAAGGCAGGCATTACTTTGAGGCCCAACGACTCGATACTGAGGTGGAACTACAGCAGCAGAGGAAGGAAGGAGACCAACCTGGGGCTGTGAATCCCACTTCCCATGCAACAACATTCCCACATTGCCAAAGAATGTGTCTATCCAGAATTGGGCTCCTCAGTCACCTGAGGACCCATCAAGCCTAACAGATGTCATCCTCGACTCCAAGGGACTGCTGCTGCTGCTGACAAGAGCATCTTTGTGTCCTAGCCAGCCCTTCTGCAGCATGTTGAGCCGCATTAGAGCAGCCCTGGGCTGGCAAGCTGACCTCCCAGCCCCCCTGTCAGCCAGGGCAGCTCCTACCCAGCTCAATGTGCTGCGGTCCCACATGCACATGTAAACACAGTACCCAGAAGCAATATATTCCACTGCAGTAAGTGCCAGCATTTTCTGTGTTGCATTAATATGCATGTGTAAGTGTGCCCTGTGTGCCTTAACCACATAGGCCTGATGGGTGAGCTGTGCTGTGGCAAACATTTGACCTTTAGTGAGAGTATTTCTTGAAGTAATGCCTCAAAGCATGTAAGCCAGGATCCCATTGCACTACACACTTCACAAGAATGCAACCATAGGAAATCACTTCAATTATTCTGCTCACCAGTTTTTCTTCTTTCACTGTCCTGCAATGCTCTCTTACCTTTGCTGTTTCTGCTAAATTTTCTTTCTCCTTTTTTTATTCCTTTATTTCTCATCCTTCTGTTTCTTAGCCATGACCTGTTATACTATCCTATCTCACTTCACTGTTATTAATCTCTGTTCCTTTGTTTTCTTATTTTATCCACCAAGCACTCTTGATATGAGATCCAAGATCGCATCAATGTGATGGGCAATTCATTTTGTATTTAATTTGTTTATACATTGGGATTTTCCAGTCCTGTAGACATTTTCAAATCTTCGTATGTCAGTCACATGATTGAACTGTGGATTAGACCTGGGATTTCAACCTTGGTTTCCCACAAGCTCAGGTGAATTTCTTGAGCAGTATCCAGGCTAAAGGCTACATTATCGTAGTTCCCCCCCCCCCCCCCCCCCCCCCCCCCGCCCC
>NW_005841900.1:2831089-2839034 GCF_000455745.1 Alligator sinensis | reverse complement strand
GCATTTTGACTATTAATTCCATCCTGGGGCTGACTGCTCTTTTCTACATTAACTTGAACCCAAACTAGTATATTTTCACAAAAAAGTTTCAGTGACTTGATATATTCTGATTAAGAAACATTTCATCAAATTCTGAACAGCCTTACTGTTTTATCAGTTTCACATGGTTAATAGATATAGCTTGTTAGGTACTAAGTTAAAAAGTATCCCATAAAATGGCTGAAAGATAAAAAGGGCATTTCACATCAGATTCAAAGTCAGTGGATGTTGAAACAGGCTCTCAGTGCAGTTACATCATTTCCTCCAACATCTGTCAGAAATACATCATATGTAATTAGAGAAGGCAAAATGAGAATAAAATGACTAAGCATCTCATTTTTTCTTTGGGGTTTCCTGGCCCTCTATCTACTACTTCCTGGGCTCATCTACATGAGATGTTTACAGTGGAGTTGGCTAGTAAAGCAAGTAAAATGCTGGCTTGCATCCATAGATGCTTCTCAAGCAAATCCAAGAACTTCATTCTCCCATTGCTCTTGGCCTTGGTGAGACCGCAGCTGGAGCACTGCGTCCAGTTTTGGGCTTTGTAATTCAAAAAGGATGTGGAAAAGCTTGAGAGAGTGCAGAGGAGAGCCACACGCATGATCAGAAGTCAGAAAAATCGACCTTATAATGGGAGGCTGAGAGCCCTGGGACTCTTCAGCCTGGAAAAGTGCAGGCTCAGGGGTGATCTGATGGCCACCTATAAGTTTATCAGGGGTGCTCATCAGGATCTGGGGGAACATCTGTTCAACAGAGCGACCCAGGGAATGACAAGGTCGAATGGTCATAAACTCATTCAGGACCGTTTCAGGCTGGACATAGGGAAGAACTTCCTTACAGTTCGAGCCCCCAAGGTCTGGAATAGACTGCCGCCAGAGGTGGTTCAAAAGCACCTACTTTGAACACCTTCAAGAGAAATTTGGATGTTTATCTTGCTGGGATCCTATGACCCCTGCTCACTTCCTGCCTCAAGGGCAGGGGGCTGGACTCGATGATCTTCCAAGGTCCCTTCCAGCCCTAATGTCTATGAAATCTAATTACCTCCACAGTAAAGTCTGAATGTCTACACATGCGACCCATTTAGCCACAGGAAACTAAGTAACTCTGCCACAGATAGGTACTCGTCAGTACAAGGTTAGTACAAGTGCTATCCTGTGATGGCGTCCTTTAGTGTGCAGCAATGCATGTGTAGATGCTGACAGGCCTGGCTGGGGCACAATGGCGCTTCACTGCAGGGGCTGCCTGCTAGCTAGCCCTGCACTGAAGCACCCTTGTGCCCCAGCCAGGCCCTCTGCAGCATGCTGAAGCAGGTTGGAGTAGCCCAAGCCTGTCAGGCTGACCCCCAGTGTCCCTACCAACTAGGGCTGCTCTGACCTGGCTCAATGTGCGGTTGTCCCATGCACACATGAAGACATGGTGCCTGGGAGCAATACACTCCAGCGCACTATGCACCAGAGTTCATTGCTTCACTTTCATTTCATGTGTAAATACACCTCTTGTTGTGCAAAGCAGAGCACTGTGAATCAACCGTGTGGCCCTCTTGCCTCTTCAGAGATAGAATGCCATGCTTCTTGATGGTCAATTTCCAAAGGCATTTATTTAGTTTTACAGAAGAGAAACATCCTGGCAGTAGCTCAAATGCACATTAAGCAAGAAGATTGCCAGAAACGAAGAAGTTGTAGAACCCACCCTAGTGGCAATGATAATGAGGATGGAATAACTACTACGTGGGATTCTTTCATAAACTTTCAGAACAAACAATGACAGGATTTATTTTATTTCCCTTGTAATCTTTGTCATGAGAAGGAGTTCATGTCTCTGTTTTTTTATCTCATTACGAATTTTGTTCACAAAAATGAGCTGAGGATAAGATTGTAGTGTTGATACAGTGTCTGGATACAAAAAGTTGGATGCAGAACTGAATGTAGCAATACTATTTTCTTTCAGGGAAAGTATAGCTTAGTCAGCAACACTTTCACTTTTGCATTAAAATGTCATAGATTTTTGTTCAACTACAGGAGTCAGATTCCTACCTGCTTCCACTACTACTACAGTGCAGTATGAAGGAAATATCAGTCAGTAGAAATTGTCTAAGTTAATTATTGACTTGATAAAAAAAAAGCATCAACATATTTTCAAGATGTAAAAGTACTTAAATGAATGACTATGCACAATGTGTCTAGCTTCTGCAGAAAATATTTTTTGTCGAAAACAAAGCATCACTAAACTGTTTGGAATTTGAAATATTTCTATTTGCTATTGCAGTAGCTCATGGGAGTTTCTGTTCAGTTGTCTAAAGTCATATTCTCCTCTATGGACCAGATTGTATCTCCCATACTACTCTAGTGCCATTGATCCTCCCACATAATGCACATACCTTTATTCACAAGTAAAACCATGGTACATAATGGAAGAGCAAATCTGACCAAGGACCCTGCTTACTGATGGGTCAGTAAAAGGCTGCGACAAGAAACATTCTTAAGGAAATAGATAATATAGCTATGATTCTATGGCAATAATAGTGCTACTCTACTCATAAAATCAATGACCAAAACCTCTGATCATAATACCAATATCAAAGCCATGCCACCAGGGGTATTAGAGCATAAGATTTCTGAACAGAGCTATGAATTAAAAATAAGTTGCCAAAGAAACAGAACTATATTTAACATTAAAAAATAATCTCCCAGAAGAATAAATACCAGAAGAGCACAGCAGACAACTTAGCTTATTGCTGTGTTTCTCCAAGCAGAGAATGTGCATTCTGGCTATATGAATGTGCATTCATCAATAGTAATATGCCTAGTGACAAAGTTTTAGAAGTAGAAACTGTACTTTGTTGTATTCAAACAAATACTAGTAAGTAGCTAGTACTTTTCACTGATATCCCTGCACAGGAACAGCATATGTTTGAGACATGCACTCATAAATATTATCTGTGGTTCTTTTTCACATCACTGCACTGCTTTGGGTTGGAAAAAAAGAGAGACCTGGAAAGAAGAGATCTTTTTTAAAATGACAAAAGGAAATAAGACTAGTGAGGGAAAACTATTATAGGGCCATTATAGGGCTCACCGATGGATTCAGAATCAGTCAAGTTTGAATCTGGACCTACTCACTTATGCTCCACCTTTATTTCTGTTATGTAGTGGTTTGTTTTCTATTAGAAATAGTGCTGGTAGGCAGTTACCTCCCACTACAACTAGCATCCATTAATGCATTTTTGGCACGGTCAGCAGCAACAGCAAAGACTGAATAGCCATTAGATTGACCTAGCCTCTCACATTCTGCATTCCTCCTTCCAATAGGGCCAGAAACAATGTGACAATACAAGGGAAAGAAAGCATGGGGATCCATTGCTGAGATGACTGGCCTAAAAATGTCACAGGATAGAAGAGTTCCACTTTGTTGGAGGCATTTGGAGAGAGATGAGGAAACAGCACTACAGGTTTGTAGGAACTCTCTCTTGTGAGACTATGGCAATCCTCAGATTCACTAGGGACAGTGCTTAGAACAGTGGTTTTTGGCTTGTAGTCCATGAACCCCTTGGGGGACTGCAGACAATGTCTAAAGGGCCTGCAAATAATAACTATGTTCAATCAAAAGTATGTGAATACGTACACTTACAATTCAAAGGGGTCTGCACCTCCATCTGAAATTTCCAAAGGGGTCTGCACCTCGATTCAAATTTTTTTTTAGAGGTCCACAAATGAAAAAAAGGTTGAAAACCACTGTGTTAGAAGACTAGTGTCTGGAAGATAAAAAGAACAGATTTACTTGCACATGATATAGGAAGTTATCCTTAGCATAAAATGAAACTTACTAAACATGCTGGTGACTACTAAGCCTTGTCCCAGCAAAAGCTTTAATTGGGTTGAGGGAGTGAAAAGGACCCTTTTGCAGCTCACTATCATCACAATATTAATTTTAAAATGGAGGATGGAAGAAAGAGCTCTGAACATTTTGGATCCACTGGATCATCCAGAGACTCTGCACTTTTTCCATTAAAAAAGAAAAATAGGGGAATGGTGTTGAGAACCATTAGTGTTTCCCTTCAGTAATTAACCTGTTTATGTGGTTGTAGACTCAAATCAATATTTTGGTCAATGCAGGTATTTTGGGGCGAGAACATACATATATAGCCACTACAGATACCATGGGATTATAAAAAAGTAGAGCTAGAAGAAACCTCACAAAGTCATCTAGTCCAGCTCCCTGACTAAACCATCCTAGTCAAGTGTTTGTCCAAGCTGTTCTTCAAAATTAACAGGGATGAAGTTCTACAACTTCCCTCTAACTTATATGTCCTCTGCTTCAGCTTCAGGCCATTTCTCTTTGTCTTGTGTCCACAAAGAAAAAAAAATCTCCTATCAGGTATTTGAAAACTGATATAAAATCCCCCCCTCAGTTTTCTCTTCTCACTTGATAGATCCTCTCAACTAAATACTGAGACATTGATGACTGTTTGTTGAGTACAATGATCCAACCAGTTATGTATACACCTTATAGTACTTTAATTTGGTCTGTACGTCCTTAGTTTGTTAATGAGAATATTGTGAGAGACAGAAGTCTTCTAAAGTCAAGCATCAATTGCTCTCCAAAGAGCTTGCTCCATGATCTTTCCATCTTTCTTGCATGAAGGCATAAATCAAAAATAATTCCACTGGAACTGGAGGAGTTACACTAGTATAAGATGAGCGTGAGAGCAGAATTAACCCCAATATCAGCAACTCATATGTTTCACTTAATCATCAAGTTAAAATAAGTGTCTTTGAACTTAATAGGCCATAAACAGCAGATGGGTGGATCTTGTGTTTAAATTATTAATAGCTAATAGAGGTTCCTTGTGTTGCAGAGACATCAAGGCCACATGATTGGAAGAAATGACCCTACAGCTGTGTCTGCACTGCTTAATTTACAGCTGGTTACTCCCTCAGTGTACACGCAAATCTGCCAGCAGTTTTTGTGCTGTTAGAATTACAACAGATCCCTTGAAAGATGGATGCTTTGTTGGAAGAAGTGATCTTCTTCTAGCAAAGTTGTGTCCATCCAAGGTGGGTTGCTAGCAGAGCTACATCTGGTATGAGGTGTAATTTCTACATATCCCCAGTCAACATAGCTCTGGCAGCAGAACTTTGTGATGTAAAGAAGGGCTAAGACTTGGAGCTTTCACAGCTAGAAAACAATTCAAACAAAATTTGAAAGGACCATGCAGGGAAAAAAAATAAGAAAGACCTTTTTATGGACCTCAGTGAATTAAAAACAGGACTTTCTTAGAAAAGCAAGGAGTCTGTTTGAATTAGATTAAAGTAGGATATCTTATCTCGTATCAAGCCCTGTCTGTCCTAGTGAAGAAATGCACCAATATCTTTCTGGTCATTAAGAAGCTATGGGAAGGTATGTTTTTATTTTTTATTATTTTTTAAGAGTTGTTGATATACAAGACAGTATTAAATCAAAATGCTATGAGCAAGTGATAAATCTAAGCACTGTAAATTTGAGGTGATTTATTTTCAGATTAATCCATGCCAGAGGAAGTATCCTTGCTAGTTTACATGTATAGCAAACTGCTATCTGATGGTAATAATTTCTGAAATTATGTATTCAAGGGAAATATCTCAATTCTTTCTGACCTCACCTATGCTGTTTTTAATGCTGTTATAATGCTGAATTTCCATGTAAACTTAGATGCATTATCAAGTCACGGGAAGTGATTCCTTCACTCTATTCAGTACTGTTAAGGCTTCATTTGGAACACCGCATCCAGGTTTGGGCACCACACTTCAAGAAAGATGTGCCCAAGTTGGAAAGCATCCAGAGGAGAGCAATAAAAATGTTTAGGGGTCTAGAAAACATGACACAAAGAATTGGCTAGAATAATTGGGATTATTTCATTTGGAGAAGAGAAGACTGAGGGATGATTAGCAGTCCTTATAAATTAATAGCAGTCCTTATAAACAAAAAGGAGTTGCTATGAGGAGATCTATCATCTTCTGTGTCCACTGGAAACAAGATCAGGTGCAATAGCCTTAAACAGCAGCAGAGGAGATTTAAGTTGGATATGAGGAAAAATTTCTAACAATGAGGGTGAGTTAGCATTATTAACAGATTATCTGAAACCCCATCATTGGAAGTATTTTAATGCAGATTAAAGCAAAATACACATTTGTAATTATTACTGGGATAATCCTGCCTTAAACCAGAGTTTGGACTAAATAACCACCTGATGTCCCTTCTAGCTCTCTTTTCCTATTATTGTAGTACAAAGCTGTCCAACTAAGAGGCCACAGGATGCACTGCCCTGTTACTACCTCTGCCATGGGTGGCCCGGGACCATCCCCAGAGGAGTGGCAAAAAGCATATGCTGGAGGGGAGGGGGGAGCCTAGAGAATCCAGCAGCCTGGGATCAGGGAAAGCAGCAACATCAAGTGACAGAAACAGCAACAACTGGGGAGCGGGTGGCATCCTGACCCCTAGTGGAAAGTAAAGGAAGCTAAGAAGGTAGAGGCAGTGGGAACCTGTGAGCCACAAGTTAGTCACTCTCAGGCTGTATACAGCCCACAGGCCACCAGATGGACAGCTCTGTTCCAGGGAATCCAATTTCTGATTTCTAGTTTAGGTCACTATAGGTGCATGTCTACACGTCACCATATAACGACATTGCTACAGTGCTGAGCTTTAGTACTTCCTTTTGGAAATACTAAAGCATGGCGCAGTACTGGTGGTTACTGCATCATGCGTGGCTTATGGTTAGATTCCACCACTACTTCACCATAGCAGCGCACTATACTGGGGAAGTGCACCACTATGGCAACATAGCTGCCGATCACGTGCAGACCCACGTGATCACTACGTCATCATAGCATGCCATACAACACTGTAGGGCAAAGTGTAGATGAGCCCAATGTAATATGAAGTGTTGCCAAAAGATGAAATAACTTGTCTTGCCTTTCTTCTGATGCACCTACTCCAACAGATAATACTTTTTAAAATGTTTGTCGCATCTATATTCTATCAGTAAAATGAACAAATTTAAGAAAAAAAATCACTCAAATAGTGTTTTCAGAATTAAAGCCTTCCAATGTGCTGTAAATGTCAAATTCATTGAGTCACATCAGTGTTCATCTTGGGTTTATAGGAAGAAATAAAATTCAAATGATGATTTACAGCAATCAAAGTATTTCATTTAGTATTTGACAGTCTATGCTCATACCTGCTTTTCTGGATGCAGATATTGAATGGTATAGATCAGTTCAAGGATGTTTACTACCGCTGCAGGGGGATATGAAACCCTAGAAAAAAAGTCACATATTTTGCCCACAATAACAGACATATGCACAAGTATAATTTCACTGTTTTTTTCACCAGTGGTAACATTTATTATAGACCAACTATACTGGTGTAAGGTGGGACTTAAATTGGTGTAACTTGATTTAGTAATTTACTTATCTGAATAGTCTGCATGTTTCAGAGTACAAAACAGTGACAACTCTGTACTTAGAAGACTATTAGAACACGATACTCGCAGACTGTTACCAAAAGCAAGAGATATATGGATGAAAAAGAAATATAATTTTCCATGTTACTAGACAGAAGATCTGTAAAAGGAAAACATAATATTATTAATGATTTAGTCAACAGTTCTTACTTATGTATTTTATTTATAGGTCTTTCCATAATGTTCATCAATGTGCCTTCAAGGAATTTGCACCAACACAAACAGTGAGTCTTTAGAGACTTGGGGACTGATCTTTTCTTCATATGATCTTTACATTTCTCATATCAGATATATTAACAAATATTACTTCTATCCTTCTGGCACAGAAAGATTTTCAAACAGTATAATTAAGATAAACTTTGTTATACTGACACATCCTGCCGATCATAACTGGGAAACAGAGCAGGC
>NW_005841900.1:2805316-2831079 GCF_000455745.1 Alligator sinensis | reverse complement strand
GTGACTGAAGTGAGGATGTTTTGTACATGTGATTATAGCCTATTCGGTAACCAAGCTTAAAGACACTCTCCCTGCACATATTCTGGGCATAATTATAGGTAATTTTACCTCTATTCATTTCTGACTTTTCTAGATTGGTAAAGTTGCCAATAAAATATTGTTTGAGAATCTGGGAATTTGAAGAACCAGCTGGATAATTACCAATTACCAACTAGTGGCTTTGTCTTCACACTAACATGGGTTTTCTTCTTGGGGTAATTAGCATACCAAGCTACCCCAAAGTAAGAGCAAAAATACAGTGAGGACAAAGTACTTATTTTTACCATGAGAAAAACTTGCTAGGGGCAACATTTTACTTTGTGTTAGTATTGCTCTTATTTAATTTACCTTATGGTGAAAACAAAAGTCCTTTTTCTTCTCTGTGTGGGTGACTAACAGGATTGAGCCTCAGTGGAGGCCATGATGTCCCCTGATGGCCACATGACTCCTGCCCCATTCTGGCTTCCTGAGTCCCCTTATTATTTCCTCACTTGCCACACCTTGATGTAATGAGTTGATTGGTGAAAACGGAGACTACCCTAGGGTCCCATAGTGAGGCCTTATCTATCTGTCCTTCAGACAAGAGGTCCTTCCCAGACCCTACTGGTCACAGTCCTCCCACTCAAGCACTAAGTGGGCCATCCTGGCCCATTTCCACCCTGCAGGGCACCTGTTGCCTTAAGAGCTATGTGTTGCCTCCTTTGACCCTTACAGCCTTACCCATGCTTCACAGATGTTATCAATTAATCATTCATGTCAGGCCTCCCTAGGCCTCTCCACCCTTGTTAAGGTCTCAGTCTTCCTGGCTTCTGCCCCTTTCCTCTAGCTGGGCCTATTAGCCCAAGCCCACTGTATCAGGTGCCAGCTTATAGGTTCCAGTCCTTGTCTCACCCTCTTGGGCTTCAGGCCCCTGGCCCTGGTTCCTGCCCTTCTCAGGCTTTGGGTCCATGGCTCTAGTTCCTTCCCCTCTTGGGCTTCATCTCTATTATTTTTTCTAGAGGAGACTTTAACCCTCTAGGCTTCTCCCTGTCTATCTCTTGAGCCCAGACCCTAGCAGGGCTTTAAACTACACATGTTACTTGGGCATCAAAGTGGCCTTCTCATCTCCCCTTCTAGCCATATCCAGTCCACCAATATAACGCTTAAATAAGAATACAACTAAAACTCCCCCCACACTAGGTTATATGTCACTGAAGACTATAACCTCCTTAATTACAGTTCCCAGGGCAGCTCAAGTAGCAGTCAGCCATCCTCCTATACCCATCTTGATCAGGAGCTCCTCTACCTGCTGCCTATAGGGCCAGACTGCCCTCAGGCACTGGCTTTATGTACAGTACCTCTAAAGCCCCACCCCTTCCTGTGAGGTGGCTGAAGCCACCTGACTGCTACTTCCTGTCAGCCACAAGGGTTTCCATTTAGGCCTGCCTTTCTCTGTGGTGTCTTAGCTGCGCTGCTTGCAGCGCTTTGTTCCTGGGCAGTCTAGATGACTGTCTCCTGTGCAGATTACTATTAGTAGCTATCTCTCTAGTGGTTAGCCTGCTTCCTGGCTCCCCATCCATCCAGCCAGCCTGGTGCATGATCCTTCAAGTAGCAGGAGCCCCTGGCTCCCTGTTACAGTGACATGCATTAATTACCTCAAAGGCAGAAAACACACCTGCATTTACCACAGAAGATTATATCAGAGGATGCAATGTCTCTGAAGGGAGACTTCAAGAAGATGTAGGTAACTATTTACATACAGAATCATGGGAATAAAGAAGGCTGTGCCTTCAAAATGTGCTGCACCAGGACTAATATATGAGACTGAGCACAGGGAGATCTAAACAGGTACTATACACTAGTACAACAGCATATATTGTATAATAACATTTCTCCCATATTGCTTGGCATTTAAATGTATGCATGTGTTTCACAATTGTTATATCCTGATCCTTAGCCCTATCATACAAACAGGAAAAATAAAGTGCACACAGATGCATTATCTGTGTTGACAAATATCACTGGCTGAGTGAGTGATAACGCTGAAAAAATCCCTCAAAACTGTGCGGGCCGGGAGCGATCCGGGCCCTTTTTTGCGCCGCGCGGGCTGTGGCCAGCAGCCCAGGCATGCTGGGTCGGAGAGAATAGGCGACACGCTAGAATTAGGCACGGACGCATAATGGTTGATTCAAGATTGTTTACTTACACCGAAGATGGTCGCGGTGTAGGCTGGACAGTTTCCCAGGCATAGCTCCGCTTAAATCCTTGTTTGAGGACTCAGACAATATTCGGATCACTCCCACGGAGTTGTCGAGGCTCCGTGGATCCTTTTGCGTGCAGGGAGAGGGATACGTCGAGGATTGCACTTGGCGACGGGGAGAGGCTAGAGGCTGATCAGACCCCTGTTGCCTGCTTGAAATGCACTGGGTCCGATAGGCTCTGCAGCGCTTAGAGATCTTCACACAGCGCGAAGTCTCCTCCTCCTGTTGTTCGTGGAGTCCTCCAACTTGGGCGGAAACCACTCAAGCCTTTTATACGGCTAGCAAGCCAATCGCTAGCCGCCACGTGTGAATAATTTCACGCAAGCCAATAATGGGGCTCGAATTATAATACAAATGGCGGGAACTCTTTGCAAAGTGCATTTCTGTGCTGCAAAGAAGAAATGCACACTGCAAAGAAAGCTACAAATTGGCGGGAAAATAATTCAGTGGAGCCAAAGCGCACACAAAACAAAATTACACCTTTGGGTTGTGAC
Source organism: Alligator sinensis (assembly GCF_000455745.1). Lineage (NCBI taxonomy): Eukaryota > Metazoa > Chordata > Crocodylia > Alligatoridae > Alligator > Alligator sinensis. The sequence goes on along the minus strand of NW_005841900.1, from coordinate 2,828,306 downwards.
AAAAACAACTAATGCCAGCATCTGTGGGTAACCAATTAGAAATGCAAAACTGGAATATTTAAACAGGGTTACATTAGGTACCATTACTTAAAATACCCCAAGATCTTTTGTTACCTATTCCATTTGGGGGCGTCTGCTTGTTAGAGGCTTGTAGCATTACAAAGACATCATTTCTAGCACTAGGAAAGTAAGGTTTTCTCACAACTAAGTGAAATGACAGTGCTGACAAACTTCAAAGGAGACATGTAAGTCTACTGATCTGAATGAGAAAGGTGGCCATCATGACTTTAGAAGTGAAAGAAAGAAAACAAGACATATCTCTTAGTCTTCCTATCCAGGTAATTCTGGGCTCAACAAAAAAGGAATGCTTAGTAAAATTCAAGTTTGTTTTTGCAGTGATATGATACATTATCTTTTGTAGACAGTCATCTAATTATTGGGTGTTAACTCCTATTGAAATCCTACCATACATTTCTAAGGTCAAAAGAGTAATTTGAAATGTATCTTTGTGAAATGAGAAGGGGGGAGAGCCACAAATTTTAAAAGAAAATGGTCTTGAATCTATTGTATTCTAATCACATGCTGTTGTGAGCAATGCCAACATATTATTGATCCTGAAGTCTATTATGCTTCCTTAATTTAGCTCAGGCTGCAAAATTACCATCATAGTTAATGAATGGACATCAGCCTTCCTGCAATAGGGAATGTAAAAAGCCTGAATTTCTATTTTGGCCTCACCAGAGCACTTAGCTTTGGGCCTGATCCAGAACCCAGGAAGCAATGGGAGCCCTTTGAGTGACTTTACTAGACTTTGGATAACTTGTCTCATTCTTCACGTTCAGGATCAAACATCACACCACAAAGAATTCCTTCCCAAGCTCCATTATAACTATATAATTCTACTTGAACTTCCTCTGATCCATCTGTCTACTTGAACCCCCTTACTAGCTAGTCTTAGACACCTGATTTGCAAGAGCTCCCACATGCTTATATAAGGTTTTTAAGCCTCCCACCCTGTTACAGGAATGATCACTCCATTTAAAATATTTTGCCTGAATCTAGTTTGGTCAGAAGTCTTGGGGTATGTTTAGATCAGTGATTTTACACCCTGGAGTACCTTGGAATCCTTTCAAGGGTGTTGCGGAGTGCCACCCAGTGTTAGCACCACTAGATGTGCAACCATGATTCACAAGTTAAACCCAGAGACTTCAAACAGGAATTCATAGTGTTGAAAACCTTTTGACCTATTTTGGTCTTTCTGAGTTCTTTGCAACAGAACAATTGCTCTATTAATTTTCTGTAGCCAAAAAACAAGTGAAAACTGAGAGCTGACATTTTCTGAAGGATGCCTTCAGTTTAATGAGGGGTGCATTGAGTCTAAAAAGGCTGAGAACCAGTGGTCTTGCCTTCACAATGCAGGGAGTTGTAGAAATAAGTGAGCTAACTATAAGCAAGCTGGTTCCAATGCTAGAACCAAGGTGCTTTACCTGGGTTGATTTACCTTGCATTGTGACGTGTATATGTACCTTTAGAAGCTCTTTAATGGTAATGAGAGGAAGTTTTGTTTACTTCACAAACCTGAAATTAGGGAATACTTCATTACTTTGCAGTATTAGAGAAGAAGGTGGGGAAATTACTCTTTGGATAAGAAAAGGAAAGAGTATGGTTCAGGACATTAGATGACCACAGCCTGAAAAGGAAAGAAACTTCTGTTATTGGGTGGCTATTTCTGTTGTCTAATCTGGAGTTCCTGGCATCTTTTTCTGAAGCATCTGGTGCTAGCTAGTACAAATATTATAGTGCACTGAATGCACTAGTGTGATCTGTCATTATCTGTTGTCTAAACCATTTCCAGAAGCTTTAAGTGAAACAAACTTATACCTCATTAGATGCCATTTTTATAATGAAACTTTTGTGTCACATGGACATTTGGGTGACTTTTTTAGGTCCTGGTAAATCAATAGGCAGTAGATGAGACTTTGGTTTCCTTTTGAGTCTAGCTTTGCCATGTGGAATTCAGTAAGTGTGTGTTCAGGGAATATGTATTCACATATCCCTACACAGCAGCCATGTGGCAACACGCTGTAATGTAATTTTTAAAGAAATGTTTGAGGAGCTGCAAATTGCGCTCAGGGATGGTGCTAAGTTATTTATTGTTTGGATTGTAGTAGAGCCCTGAGGCCCTAAATGGGACTGGGGCTCAGTTGTATTAGACACAGTAGAAATACTTAGGAAGGTACAGTTCATGTGTTGATTGTTTTGTCTGTCCATTCTATTTACCTACTTTTTCAAGCTATGCCTTCTCCTACCTTTGGCACAATGAATGCTGGTTCATTTCCACATAGATTTCAAGCATTTCCAAATTACTGCAATAAACCTGGAAAGAGTACAAAGAAATCTTTACAGAAAATAAAAACAATTGGCCTTTCATGCTTACTATACTGGCTCAGAGAGAACTGTCACATACTTAAAAAGTGAAAGTACCCCAATACTATTTTATAGTCCCTTGTACAGCTCCTTGGAGCTGAAAAGACTAGAAAAGGGTTCAAAACCATACTTCCTTATTATTTATTATTAAAATTCCAGCAGAGTCCACAAGTATTTGCAATTCCATTTGGGGGCATAGAGGTAACTATCTTGCGGTGTAGAAATGGCTGATAATTCCATTCTTCAGGGCTTTGGATGCTTGCCAATAGGGGCCAGGAAGGATATTTTTTCCTTTCACAAATGCTACTATCTTTGGAGCTTGGTTGTTGCTTTTTCCTTCCTCTAAAGCAGCAGTTCCCCAAATCTGACAGATTGCGTACCACCAATTTAAAATAATACAGCCTTAAGTACCACCCGGAAATTTTTCATTTACATAGGTAACAAACGATGTACTAAAGCAACATCAAAAACTTTAGTAATCATAAAACAATACTTTATCAGCTATGGTAGTCATATAAAACAATTGGAAATTGGAAAAAAGACAGTGTAAGCTTACCCATCAGGAGATGCTTTTAGGGATGTCTTTAGTGGGAGGGATGAGCATGCTTGACGGAGCTCACAGACAGACACACACAGACACACACACAGACACAAACAGCGCCCAGCAGGTAAGTTTGAAGAGGGGAAGGGGTAGTGGGCAGATCGAGGCCCCCACAGTGAGGGAGTGGGCACTAGGGAGACATGGCTACCTGCCATTGCACACACCCCCAGGGGAGGCATGTGGGCACATGCCCCCCAGATTTGTGCACGGGGTAGAGGCGGGCTGCTCACTGCGCTGCTGGGCTCTGCACCCCACTACCGTTGCCTCAGGAGCTGCGTGCAATTCCCTGTGCTTTCTGAGTACTGCCTATGCTGCATCCCCTGCCCACCTGACAATGGGAGGCTCAGCATAGTGCCGCGCCATCCCACCAGCAGGGCCAGCATAGAAGGATGTGCCCCCTCCTGTTGCCCACTGCAGGAGGTGGGCTTCCCGCTGCACACTAGGCTTTGCACCCTGCTGCTGTTGCTTCAGGAGCCACATGTGATGCCATGCTGTGCCTCCCAATACTGGGCAGACAGGGCTTGCAGCACAGCTAGCATGCAGGAGACACATGGCATCACACGTGGCTCCTGAGGCAACAGCAGTACAGTGCAGAGCCCAGCACACAGCAGGCAGCCCACCTCTGCCCCACACACAGATCTGGGGGGCATGTGTTCCCCATTCCTCTCTCTGGGCACACACAGCAGTGGGAGCCCCCCTGCACCCTTGGACGAGCTGCCTGGGCCTCTGGCCATCCCATGACCACCCTCCAGGGCCCCATTCAACCCAGAACCTGCCCCTGCCTCTGCCCCACTCCCTCCTTCACCGTGGGGTTCTTGATCTGCGCCCCCCCACATCCCTTCTCTCCCCCACACCCCTTCCCCCTAACACACTTACATGCTGGGCACTGCTCCACACATGGCTGGGCTGTACTCTTGGCTGCCTGCAGCACACTGCAGATGGGTATCTGTGTCAGTGCATTCCCCTCCTCCCAGCCTTCTATGTACCACTCACAGGCTGTCTGTGTACCACTGGAGGTACATGTACCACAGTTTGGGAACTGCTGCTCTAAAGCATGGGGATGTTGGCCACAGACATGGTTTCCTAAGGTGAGAGGTGGGTGCCTGAAATGTGATGATTCTCGCACCAGTAGAAAACTCGCACATTATACTTAAGATGGGCCACACCTTACACTTAAGGACCACACATTACACTTAAGATTTGGTTAACATTAACATTACATTTTACGTGGTGAAATGCCCACACGTTCAATCAATTAATGGTGTGATAAAATGAGGAATAAACCACAAAGTTATTCCACAAAAAATGTGTAACAACATTGTGGCTTCTTTCTACCACACCATTAATTAAACATGTTGCCAGGTGCTCCCCCATGGCTGGGTCCACAGCTGATGGGGACTTGCAGCTATGGAAGCATCCTATGCAGCTTCAAGTCCCATCAGCTGATAGGACTCAGCTGTGGGAGTGCATAGGGTGCCTCTGTGGCTGCGAGTCCTGTCAGCTGTGGGGTTGCAGCCACGGGGTCTTGCTACTTGCCAGTGCTGGGACTGTGATCCTGGACTCCCCATGCACTGGCAGTAAGGCATGACTGGATCTCATACTGGATCCCACAATTGCGCCTCCTGCCATGCACATGTGGCATGGCAGTAGGTGCAATGTGTGGATCATGCATCAGGTCCTATTGTGCCTTTACCTGAATATTTTTTACCTGAATAGTTTTTCTACAGAAGACAATGGGATCTAGATAGTGCCTCAGTCAGCTCGTTTCTTTTCAACAGCATAGAAAGAATGAGTCTCCAGAAGGGATTTTAAAGAGGAGAGGAAGCCAGCTTTTTGAATCAGAACTGTTAGAAAGGACAACCCATGCAGAACTGGCTTGTGGCTAATAAAAAACAAACTGTCAGAAGAGTTTTGGGGACAAACCGTGTTGATATTTCTGAAACATTTTGGTTTGGGGAATTGTTACAAAAGCTAAAGAAAGGAAAGATGGGATTCACAAACTCCTAGAGGAGGGGAAGAGGGAAATCTTCCTTCCACATTACTTAGATTCATAGTTACTCTGCCAAGAGGTCATAAAACTTAGTTCAATACATGCCCTGAACTAGGTGAAATGGCATTGAACAAGTCTTTTTCATCTGCACATATACATGGTGACAAGTTGGATCAAATGTCTAAGGCAGGGGAAGGATCTGAACCCAGGTGTGTGACATACTGGGCGCATCTACACAAAATACTTTATTGTACAGTAGACTAATATACTGTACAGTAAAGCATAACCATCTACATGTGCATGGATTTACTGTGCTCTAAATTAGTCTACTAACTACAGATACTGTGCAGTGTACCTGATTAGATACTAGATTAACAATGCAGTAGTTACTGCACAGTAGTACACATATAGATGCTGACCAGGAGCAACCCCTGCTCCCAGTCATACACACCAGTAGGGGGCCAGCCTCCTGCTTGGGGCAGAGCCATATGGCTGGGAGTTTCTTCTGCAATACAGCAAGAATGGCTCTCTGGTGGTCCCAGCCTGGCCTTTAGATCCCCTGGCCTGCTTTCAGGGTTTGTGCCAACTGTTGCCAGCCCCTGGCCATTGGGTCCCAGGAGTGTGGGCACATGCCAGCCACAGCAGACCTACAGAACCTGGATCTGGCCCCCAGGTCCTGGTCCACCACCTGTCTGCCTCCTGGGCACTGGGCCTCTCACTTGTGGGCACATGCCAAGCCCCACTGGCACCTACAGTCTTTGTTTGAGCCCCTGAGGTCCCTGGAAGTAGCCACAATGGCAGCCTCTCCAATGCTGCAGACAGTGTCCTGGGGCCCCAACTGGGCAGATGGAGAGCCTGTCAACCTTATAGTGGTGTGGGGTGATACTGAAGTGCAGTGGTATTTTGCCTGGGGCAGCTGCTCAAACACCCACATTTATGAGGTTATGGCAAACCACATGTGGGAGCATGGCCACCAGTGGTCTAGGGAGCAGTGCAGCATAAAGGTCAAGGCCCTGCAGGAGGACCATGGGGATCACTTCTCCTGGCACCCCTACTCCCTGGCTGGTGCTCTCAGGGGGGCGCCAGCACTCCTGCCTGTCCCCACCATCACTTAAGTGTGGAATGCTGCCTGTCAGGGGGCGCATCAAAATGCTCAGAGGGTGTACATGCACCCCCGTGCAGCCCCTACACATCTCCACTGGGCAACCACACCACCTCCCCACCAGCAGGGACTGAGTCAAACCATTGGGACCATCTGCCACACCTGCCCAGTAAGCTCCATGCAGGGAGGAGGGTTGGAAGGAGGAGCGGAAGGAGATGGCATGGCCACCCATGTTGTATTAAATGTTTATTGATAAACAATGATTTTTTTCATGTTTTTGTTTTTATAAGAAAAAGTGTTTTTTTGCGGGGTGAGGGGAGAGAGAGGAGAATGGGTACATCCAGTCCAAATTATTTTATTTTATTCTTTTTTTTTCTTTCTTTTTTGTTCAGTCACCAAACTGAAAAAGTATTAACACAACTCTAATTCTATGCCTGAAATATAGTGCCAAAGTGGGAAGGTACACCACTGTTGATGGAGCAGAGGAGACAGGGCCAATGGTATATATGTGAGGGGATGGGGGGAGAATTTCCCTTTCTTTTAGACACAGGTTCTCAAGTACACCTTGGTAAAACTTGAGTAAGTTTAATGATCTCAGTGTAGTTACTTGCCATTACCTTGGTGGGGACAAAATAGAATTTGTCCATGTGTGAAATCCCTGTTTTTTTATTATTTTCCTACGCTTTGGCTTTGTCTGTCTTGCAAAATTCCTCTTTGGTACTATATTTTTAACAGTTATTAACACCAAATTAACTAATAAGTCAGAGGACATCTGTGTCAAAGATCAGGTTGCAACGTATATGTCAATGACTTTCATAATAAGATGCCTTTATTTTTTCAAATAAGCCATCCCTAAGTATAAATGCAGTAGACACAAAGAGGTTTTTTATATATATGTAAATATATTTGGAAGTTCACTTCTTGAAACACTATCATTCTCTTAGATGCTGGCCAAACAAAGTAGAGCTTGTGTGCGTGGGAAAAGAAAACAAAGCCTGGGTCCCATCTAAACTGTTCAACTTTGTTCTGTCATACTGCTTATCTTTATCTCCCCTTACGTTTTTGGTGTGAAGTATACTAAAACCATGAGTTTTTTTCTCTTCTGAAAAGCAATTGATATAGTGCTAGTAGGGTTTACATTTTTTAAAATTGATAAATGCTAGCACAACTTCTACTGGCATCAGAGAGACAGGATCAGACTAAGTCTGTCCTTATACACATACAGCATCTCGTCCTTGTGAAGTTTTACAGTCTTGAAATTCCATCTGAACTATATGGAAAGAATACTATTCCATGAAACTCCTCTGCCATGCAGGTGATATTTTAATTTTCCAGAACTAAGTAAATTATTCCATGAATTAAGGCAAGCAGAATTTGTCCCCCCAAAATAAATTCAGTTACAATGGAAGTATGAACCACCATCCACAGGGAAATATCATTTGCCAGTATTCTGATAGAATTATATGTGTTTCCCCATGAGCGTATGCTTTCATTAGAAACAGGAGCACTAGCCTGCCACATATATGAATCTGAATAATATATCTGACAGGTTTTCATGTGAATCAAATCAAATGAGTTCCACTTATTGTTTGGTTACAATCTTATCTTCTTTTGAAAGCTCATCCATTTTATTTCCCTTTTCCTCGAGGAAATAGGAGGTAGCTCAGCTTGATCACCTTCTTTTCTTGTTTCCTGTACTTTATAATGCAGATTTTTTCCATCCTGGCCTCTGAAGCCAAAATTCTTCTTGATGCATTTGCTTCACCATAATAACAAGGCATGATAGATTCACATACTGTATGATGACCTATTTCCCATGCTGCACATAGCCAGACAAATAGAGTTTAGTGTGAAGGAGATATGGCAAGTAAATTTTTCTCACTGCCCCAACCTATGATTTTCCATGATGTTTTTGGATGGGTTAGAGCAGGAGTTTTCAACCTTTTTTAAGTAGTATATGCCTTCTGTCTCAAAGTTTCAGCTCATGTACCTCTTTATATTAAAATTATTGGGGGGGGGGGCTGAGCACATGTGTGCATGCATGCACCCCCCCCCCCCGACCCAGCAGGTAAGTCTGTGGGGGAGGGGAAAGGGCCATGGGGGGCAGATCGAGGTCTTGTGGTGAGGGAGGGAGTGGGGCACAGGTAGGGGAAGGGGCTAGGGTGAATGGGGCCCTGGCTGCGCTGGGTTGTGGGACATTTGGTAACTGGGTGGCTCGTCCAGGGCAGCAGGGGGCTCTCACTCCTGCATGCACCCTGGAGGAGGCCCAGTGGGCATGTGCCCCCCCGATCTGTGCATGGGGTGGAGGTGATTGCCGCTGTGCGCTGGGCTTTGTGCGCTGCTGGAGCTGTCCCAGGATCAGTGCAATGCTATGTGATTCCTACCACTAGGCAGGTAAGGGGCATGGCACAGCCCAGCAGTGACAGGCACATAGTGTGGCACCACTCGGGGGGAAGCTGCAGTGGCACACAAAGCTCAGCACGCAGAGGCAGCTGCCTCTAACCCACAAACATAGTGGGGGGCACAAGCTCCCTGGGCCTCCGCCGGGGTACACACAGCAGCCAGAGCCCCCACCCCGCCATACTCCTTACGACCTTTTTAAGTACCCGCAGGGGTATACATACCCCCAGTTAATGACCACTGGGTTAGAGGATGCTGGATCTGAAGAAGCCTGGGCCTTGTGGCATGGCAACTGTCTGTTTCCAATATCCTCTTCTACATTGCCTGGTGCAGTTCCATTGTGTAAATTCTCCTGGCCTCCTGTAGCTGATTCATCATATCCACTGTACTTGTCTTCATTCTCCCAGCTCCCTTAGGGCTTACCTTTGTGGAGGTCTTTTTGCTGAAGTTACGTAACTATAACCATTGTAAAGGAATGACAGTGGAATAGAGTATGTGTAGAACATGGGGGATACAGTGGTACTCAGCCTATAATGGCAAGAGAAAAACAGAAAGTCACGGGACATCTTTATGGTGACTTTCAACATGGGCATCTCTCAGCATAGTTGCAAATAAATGCTGCCAAATGCATCCTAGGAGTCTTTTGAAGAATCTTATAATTCTGGCAACACCATTTTGTTTATACTAGTGTTGCAATCTGGAACATACAAAGACTCAGGCTTTGGTAAGTGAGAAGGGCACTCACTCTTCCACTGAAATGAAAATGTTGGCAACCCTTCAGTAAACCAGTGCTCAGCAGAAGTTGCCCACTGTTTTCAGAGGTTGCCATGGCTCATCTACCTTTGTTTCCTTTTGGGAAACTAAATAAACTCTCTCTCTTGGCTTTTCAGACAGACTAGCTTCTTCTTCACTAGCATCTCAGCATTTCATTTCAAGTAAACAGTTATAAGGTGATTCCAGCTACACAAGTACTTCAGGATCGAGATCATAATTTTAACCTCAGTCCCTTTTTAGGTTTGTTCTTCAATGCCACTTAAATCATTTTTTATGCTAAACAGCATGGTGTTAAACAGAAGTTTGTTATTTGAAATGCCTGGGTTGTAACCTGCAGGAAACTGTTTTGCCAGCATCTTGTTTGGTTTTCCCATGATCTAGTAGAATATAACCCTGTGGAGATTTATCCCATAAATGCATATTGAATTACACTGTTATACTGCCCTCCCTTAATGAAATGTTAGCACCACTGGGACTTGACAAGTTTCAGCCATGATTATTTCATCTCAGGTAGTATGAAAAAAAACCAAGCTGAAAGATGCAGAAATATGTTTTGATATTTATTTTAATTTCTGAATAACATGTCTGTTCTAATTAAAGATGCGCCTTCCAGGCAGATGTTCAAATCAAGTGGGAATTCATATGCCAAATACAAGATTAATGGGCTCACATGTTAATGAAGCACTCTTTCAGTTACAGTGCTGAGAAATAAAAGCAACATCCAGTCAGTGGTGAAGTTATAGCTATGTGCTTCCCTAGTTACAAAGGTCTATTCCCCAGGGATTTCTTAGAGATTATTTCACTGATTCATTGAGCAGCCTTTTTACCTTTATCCTCTTCGTACCCTGAAGTACAGTAAGGGACTTATCACCATCCTCCTCACACAGGCAAACTCACACAGTTTTATATGCCTAGAGGATACAGTATCAAACTCATGAAGCATTTTCATTCTGCTTCTGACTAGGCATTGACAAAAATGTGCTTTTCTCCAACAATATAGTACTGAGTTAGAGGAGGGTGTTGCTTCACACAGTTATATGTAAAAGGGCAAGAGTCAATTCAATCTGATTATATAGCATATTTCCTGCACCTATGAAAGGATTTTTCAAAGAGGTATGAAAGCTTACACAGCCTCTGTCTTTACAATGAAAAGGGCCTTTATATTCTGTTATTAAATGAAAGCTAAATTATCGCTGACATGACAAAAGTCCTTAAATTAGTCTTAATGGCTGTCTTTAGGGATGTTGTAGACCAGGCCTTTGGTAGGTGTAAAATGGTATAGCTGAATATCTGGCCCCTTATTCTTCCTTTATTCCTTTTCTGTGTACCATTTTTTATATGGTCATAAGCTAAGGACTATAGATAACATTCCTGGCCTGTGAGATTTGGCAGTACAATTTAACTTAATTTGTCTTTTTATATGAGGCTCTGAAATTTGGAGCCTTTGTGTTCTGAGTGCAGAATACAAATACCAAACATAGGCAATTATTAGTATGGGCTGATCATTTTATCAGTCTTCTGGCTACACATGCTTCTGTGCACCTGCCCCTCCTCCCTCTCCCCGTTCTCCCAACCCACACACACATGCATGATTTAGGTATCTCCTCCCTAGCTTATCATTGGTTTAGTAGAACCCAAATTACCTTCATTTTAGTTGAATTTTATGGATAGGAAATAAAACATTATAAAATATTGTTCCCAATAGGGCAGTTACGTGGCATAATCTGCATTTCTCTTCTATTTCAGACTGCCTCAAGAGGACACTGTGTTGCCAAGGTTATACAGCTATAATCATCATGTATTTATGCAAAATAAGAACTATGTAATGGTGCAACATTAAACATGATGAGATTATTAAAAGGAAAACATAGAAGAACAAAAGCCTCTTCTGGTGTTGCCTTCAAAGGCAGTTCTAACTGAAGTTTTATTCAAGCACCTGCAAATATCTGTTTTTCCATTACTCTACCAGGCTCTATGATTAACATGATTAGGTACTGTTCAGTTTTTAAATATGTTGATTTTTAAGTAAAAAAAAAATCCATAAAAAATGTCTTTAAAATAAGCATTAATGAGCCTGTGTTCTCTTCAGTTCAGGGGCTGAACCTTGGAGTGTTCAATGGCCTGTGACATAAGCTGAATATGGGAAATCTACATCTATATGCTACCTGTTTTCTTGAGTATATTGTGGCCAGATCCTGTATGGTAGTCAATCTCAACTAGGGTTTCGCAGCACCCTCAGGTATCAGGAGATTCTTTTAAGGGTTCTGCCAGGTACCTCACAATATTAGCACTGTTATATATGCAATTATGTATACGATTCACATGATAACCCACAATTTCAAATAGGAATCCATAGCATCAAAAACATTTTGATCGTTCTATGTGCTTTTCAGCAGAATTGCTCTATTATTTATTTATTTTTAGTTAGAAAATGAGTGACAGCTAAAAGATGGCATTTTCCAAGGTACCTTGAGTCTAAGAAGGTTGAGAACCACTGGTACAAGATGATGCATACCTCCTCAAAAGGGCAGAAAGCAAAGAACTCACTGGGTGTCTGTGCCTGAAAGCTTGCAAAGAACTTTTCCAACTATTTATTTGGTCTAATAAAAGATATCACATTTACCCAAAGAACCTTGTCTGCCTATGTGAGAAGCAAGGCTTTTTTCACAATATATTTAATTGCCCTACTGAAGAAGGGCACTTTGTGCCTCAATGTTGGTCTAACACTCCTCCAACTATACAGCTTGTCCAAAAAAGAGATCACTAAAAAGCCCCTTGCTTTTTGCATATTTCCTACAGCACTGTGATTACAATAAGACTCAACTCCTTCTAGTAATTCAATTTGCATCTATGGGATTGGGCCCTTGCATTGCTCTTCCTAGTCTTGCTGTAAACATTTAACATGAGAGGAGCCTTGCAGGTTCAACAAATACTTCTGTCTGTCTGAGAAATAAGATGAATATGATCCCTGGATGAATAAGCAGAGGAATATCAAATAGTACAGTAAAAGCTTTGTTATCCAGCACCCATGTCACAAGTGTTCCCTGTCAGCAGCTAGAGGTGCAGGGCCTCAGAACCCAGACTCCCCCTGCACCTATCTACTTGACAGCTGGCAGGCTTCATGGCCACAACAGGGCCCAGCAGGCCTGCAGTTTTCCCCCCCCTGTGCCCCAAGACAAACACAGTCCCACAAGCACCCATGTCATGAGTTTTGCCTGTAAGCAGCCAGAGGTGCAGGGCCCCAGAACCCAGAAGCCCCTGCACTTAGGTGCTTAACTTTCATTGATTTCAGTGGGAGTTGGACAATTAGTCCTATTTAGGCACTTATGAAATAGGTAGAATAAGTCAAGGCCTTATTCTGTTGGTCCCTCAGTTCCTTGTCTGTGAAGACTGATTCTGTAAAGATGAAGTGATGAGATTTGATGACAATAGGATCAATATAAGTACCTGAGACAGGAAGAGCATAATAGTTACCAACCTGGAGCTAGGGTTTTCATGGAGACCTGCCCCAGGAGCATTGGCAGGGCAGGCAGCTAGGCGAGAGAAGTTGCTCCAAGGCTGGGCCTCGGGTCTTGCAGTGGTGACAGCATTGTCCTGAGCCAGGACAGAAAAACAATCCGCTGCCTGCACACCCTGGCCCTGAGGCATGCGAGCAGCAGATTGTAGCTCCATCCTGGTATGGATCACACTCTCACCACCACAAGATCCCACCCCTGGAGCAGCTCCCTGACCAGCTGCACGCCCTGCCAGTGCTGCTGGGGCCAGTCTCCATGGAAACCCTGGCCCTGTGCTGTCACAGCATCACCACTAGTGGAATCTCCATGGAAGCTGGCCAAAGCAATGCAGGCAGGGGCTGATGGGAAATGGAGTCCACAGCAGGCCCAATCCAGCCTGTGGGCTGGACTTTGCCCGCCCCTGAACTAGGACCTTCCAAAGCTAAAAGTGTGAATTGCTACTGTTTTTTTGTTTTGTTTTTTGTGGCTAAAGAGCCAGAGTCTCAAACTGCCTCTGGATTAGCCACTGAGAAGGATGTAAATTACTGGTCGGTAGTTTGCAACAATGTATTAGTGGCATTGAAATTGGAGATAAAAAAAAATTTCCCATAATATTTTAGTGGTCAGGAACACACTCAGATATCATAGTAATGCATGGAGTACAATATCCAGATGTGAGATGGGCAGAAGAAAAGGGATTTTTACATTTCTCAGCCATTCCATTTATATTAAATCATGAAGCAGTCTATAGAAATGGTCTGACATGCCTGTTTACAATGCCAGTATGCTTTTTTATTTCTTTAAATGTAAACAATTGTAACAAACATCTGTGCAAAAAGTTGGGCACCCTAGCAATTAAATAAGACTTACAGCAGTATAAATCACTCTCTTGCTTCATTAGCACAAAATATCCAGTAGTCATTTTAGCAAAGTCTGTATAAACTGAATATTGTATTGGTTAAGGGTGAGAAAACCTGGAAGAGCATGAGGTCCAATGTTAACAAGAAAGTCTGATGTACAGGTCACCAAGTCCTTTGTCAGTAGAGAAATCATTAAGTCCAGAGGATGTGGCCTTTGGGAGGCAGACATAGTGGGTAGCACTAAATTAGTACTGAACCAAAGCCTTAGATTGGATCCTCATTTACTTCTCTGATGCTTGGATTTTATATTGGTGCATCTGTGCTGATTTCAAATGAGTGCTGGTGGCATAAAAATTGAGCGAAGCAATTATGAATCAGGCCATTGCTTGTAGGGGGCACCTCGGAGAGATTGAAAGTTATGTTTTTTAATTAATTATAACATTTGGTGCTTTACAAACTTGTAGCCATAAAACATTTCAAAAGATGGGTGTCAAGAAGGTTCTGAATTCTATTCTAACTTGATACGAGGGTGTAGGTTATAGCCGTGTTGGTGTAAGGACATAGACAGACAAGGTCTTTTGGGTAAATCTGGTATCTTTTATTAGACCAACTCAAATAGTTGGTAAAATTCTTCTTAGAAAGCCTTCAGGTTTAAATACCCATCATCAAGCTGAGGAAGCATCTGCAGTTGGTGTGCACGCGCTTCCTGCATGGAAAGAACATTCTAGCTTGATAACATTTTGTGCTTCTCTTCATATTTATTTGGCTATATTGGTCCTTACTGTGGTACATTTCACCCCATGCGGTTATTAATATCCGCACAGAGAGAGTGCAGAATCTGCAGAGACAGTGTTTTACACATACAGGTCAGTCACATCTTATGCGGGGGCTAGGTTCTCAAGTCAGCGCATAAGGCGAAAATCATGTATAGTCAAAATTTCCTTGCCAGCGGTGACTGCCTCTGCCTCCAAAACCTCCCGCCGCCGCCACGGAGCCATGTTTAGAGCTGTGCGGCTGATGGCAGCGGCGCAGCGCGGGGTGGTGGTGGGGATGGCTACGTGCCGCCTGGCCACCACCACATTGCTGCTGCCACCCAGTGGCTGGGCACACAGCTCCAGGCATGGCTCCATGGCAACAGCGGGAGGTTTTGGAGACAGTGGCCATCACCACCATAATGGGCCTCCAGGTAAGCGGTAGCGCTGTGTGCAAACTCAAGCCCCACCCCCTCTCCCACCCTGCATATAGTTGAATTCACGTAAGTTAAATGCGCGTATGATGCGACTGACCTGTACTCTCTATTCAGTTTACCCTTATGTTGGTGCAAACGCATGATAGGGAACTAGTCCACTCACCCCCATGCACCTCTTATTCTAAAATTGTTATCCTGGGTTCTCAAATGGCTGATACTTGAGTCTTCCCCACCACCCCAAAAAAAAGATTGTCTTTCAGTGATGTATAATGTGATTTTTGTATATACCTGACTTGGAAAGATGATTGAGATGAAAGGTCCTATATTTGTGTAAAAGATTATTCAGGAACAGGCCTGCTGCACAACATTTCTTTCCATTTGCCGGTTTGGGGGAGAGATTTGATAATGCGCTTATTTAGCAGCTGAAAAATGGTTCTATAATAGATCGCAAGATAATAGGCAAACAAAATACAGCAACTGTGTGTGGTGCAAGAGAACAGGAGGGCCTGATGTGCTGAAGAGAAATGAAAGGAGGGCATTCCCCAGATCAAGTTGGATGGATACGTTCCAGTTTATAGGGAATCATTTAAAAGGTTTAAGAAGCCAAGACCAGAGAAGACATTTTTATTTAACTCCCAGCTTCTGGTGGCATAGAACTTCCCCACATTTAAATGGCCCCTGCCTTCCTTAAGCATAGGGTTGCTGCAGTTTACATCGCTAATCCTTGCATTCCACACATGCCAATCAGGCCTCTTAAAGGGGCACTATAGTAGAGTGGTGTGACTTGCTATACCAACACCACAGGTTGAAAGCACTTTTTCAGACATATCTAATATATATTTTTATTGCTTTCAAATAAACAGGAACAGGATGTAGAACTATTGTTCAGAGCCTTATGTAGTATCAGTTTATACCAGGTAAGAATATAACCCTGTATTTTAAGTTCTTTCAGGTTTCATTGAAGGGTAAAATAATTTTTCGCCTGGAATCCAAATATGAACAGAGCTATTGGTTTTTGTTTTGGGGTTTTTTTTTTGCATTTCACATTATAATGTTTGTGTTACTTAAGAGACTGCAAATATATAAATCTATACAAAAATAAAATCAACATGTATCTGTTTACCTTTGCAAATGGTTTTATTTGAAGTTGCTAGCTTACAACCTTTTTCAATGCAAAAAGCTCTTTTCACCCAATATACAAGTATACAGAATCAGGCCACTATATATATATATTAATATATTAACAATACTACCTCAAAAAAGAAATGTAAAAAAAAAACATTTTTATGTTGATTGATTTTTACAACCATTTCTGAACCTTCAATGAATTTGTTTTGTAGGGTATTTGCCTAGCCAAAGGTTTTCCTTTTATGTATATATACTCTCTTTGAAAAAAAAAATACATCAAGTTAAAAGAGTTTAGGCTGGGGGAAAAAGTTTTTAAACAAAGGTTAAAAATTACATTAAAAAAAAAAAAAAGATCTTTTTGGAAACCAGATAACCAAATATGAGAGAAGCATGTTATCTTCAGAGAGAAAATTTGAGTTTTAAGTGAAACCAAAGGAATATGGGTCACAGCATGACCCTGCAAGCCTGATAAACAAGCCTAACTCCATTTCAGAATCCTTCATTGACTGGGAGTGAGGTGCTTGAAATGCTGCTGTGTAGCTATAGTGCAGTATTTTTTCATTCTCAATTATTCACAGAGAAGCCAAATTAAACCACGATGACTTGTTAACCACTGTAAAGCTAGGAGAAAGTGGCACAAAATGTACACAATAGTTGTTTGTCATTTTCAGGTGCTATGAATTTTTGTTTCTTAAGACATTTCAAAGGCTTTACTTTCTTCCACTAGTCCAAGTACAGTTCAAAAGATAGCACTTTTTAACTCTAGATGAAATGTCTTTAGCCTGCTTGGCTTGTTGAGAAAGTTATGAAGGAACAGAGCAAACAGGCAGACACTCACTATTGCTACACACACAGGCACACATAATTAGCCAAGCTGAGACTGAAGTGGCCAAGAACATGTGTATAGTATATGGAGTTTAAATAACTGTGGCAACTACCTTTGATTTAGTGTACCTTCAAGATTTTAAGTTCAAAAGATTTGTTGGGCTGAAGTTGTTTGCAGCTGCAGATTCAGCCAAAGAAAGATTGGCAGCAATTTATAAAAAGGACCGTCTCTCACTGAGATAATTCAATTTACTTTGTTGTTACTTTATATTCTTGTAGTTCTGATCCAATTTAATCCATTAAAGTTGAATTCAAAAGCATGAGTGGTTGATTGGATGTTGGTGATATAACAGTGTGGAATCTGATCCACCTTAAGAAGTGGCATTGGGAACAGTATTGGATCCTCTGCCGCCTACAAATTTTATTCTGTCTTCTGGAACACCCAGATGTCTGCACTCATAAGGGAGCTAACTGCCAGATGTTTGAACAATTGATGGCTCAAATGCCAGAGGTCTCTATTAGTTTTTGGGAAGCTCCCTTTCAGCATGAATGGGCCCTGAAGTGCTGAGGGAAGTGACATTGATGCCTCTGTGTCGGTCCTCTTGGTTGCTCAGGGAGTCACACAGCCCATCTTGTGCCATTACAAACTGCTTCCACATCCCTTCTGCTGACTACAGTTAATGCAGCAGCTTATGAGAGAAAAACTGTTCAAGGGTGTGGCAACTCTGAACTTGAGCCTTTTATAGCCAATGTGACAAAAGTGAATTTAAGCCTGGCAGTATAATTGTTGTTGCTTTACAACACAACAGGAAAAAAAAAAAAAACCTAGATCAGATCCCTTTAGGCAAATATGTAAAAATGTCCATAGCATTATGGATATGCCCTGGGCATTCTGGCCCAAACTCATATTCATATTACCTGGAAACCTTAATATAAACACAGAGGGGGTTAATCAGCCTAATGATGCTATATGTATGCATATGCTGTAGTCATCACAAACTACATGTACAAATGTGCTCCAAAATAGCTTCAGCATAGTAAAACAACATTCATATGGGGATGAAGAGCATTGAAAGGATCAGTGTTTGGCTTTTATCCAAATTACCTGTGTCTACTGAAGCCACGCTAAGCCACATGGTTCTCTCCGGTCACACAAGTCATCTAATAGACCCTGCAGTCACCCGCTCCCTGGTATCATCTCTCTAGGTTTTTGTCTTTTGGTACTGGACTAAAGCCCAACATTCATCCTTGAGTATTTTGTGTGGATAAATCCTTAATAGGCACATGCCATAATACTATACTTGCTGCATGGCAGTTTCCAAGGAAACACACAGGCTGCACACTCTAGAAGTGTTCCTGAGGGGAAGTAGAAGGCAGTCAAGATAGTCTTGGTGAAGGCTTTGTTTGGAGCAGAAAAATAGTCCCAGACTCACCCAGTGAATGCTTAGATTTAAGGCTAAGTAACTACGCCCAGGAAGGAACTGCATGTGACAGCAGGTGCTTCCTATCTATACAGCCTCTCTGTTTTTTCCAGAAAGCAACTTTTATAAGCCTCTCTCTTTCTCTCTTTCTTTCCCCTAGTATTTGCATTTCTCTAAACTGAGACTGCTTTATTTAAAATGACAGTAGGAATATAGAAAAAAGGAGAGAATATGGCCCTACAAGCCCCTTAGTGTATAAATAGAATTGAGAGAGACAACCTATAGATCTAAACAAGGTAAGCAATTGAAATAAAGGCAATTTGTTGGCAATGTGAACCTAACTGAAAGGTCTGCCAAATATTCACTACTCAGATGGGGCCAGTTTCTAACATGCTTATCCTAAATAGGCAGGAGGTTGGACAGGGTGGCAGGTAGCACTTGATGAAGTATACTGTTGCCTATGAAAGCACATGCCTCTCTGAACCAGATAGTTTCTAGCATGCCACTCCAACCTGCCTTCTGCCTGAATTCAGATTAACACAGCTAATGACCTTTCGATTTACAGGGATTAATAATTTATTTCATGAGCAGCCTGGAGTCAATATGAGAATCAGAATCAAGGTAACAGAGCTGCTCATAAAGGGCTACCCCTCAGAGCCCTTGTCCACACTAGCAAGCTCATATATTAATTCAAGCTGCTAATAACTACAGATTAGCTGTATAACTGCTAATTGATGTCACCAAACATTAAGCCAAGCATTTGGCCCAAAATTGTGGCAGATGTATGAAAAAGGAGTACGAGTTTCTCAAGCAGATTTTAACAGCCCTTGCAGCAGCAAGACATAAAGTACCATACTTCCCCTGCTTTATCTGTGGTGCGTTATGGAGCTATGCCTTGTGGTTGTGACAGGGCTGAATGTAATCAGTTAGGCAAAGATTTGTATGGGTTGGTTTGGATTGGGACTGATCCTGCTTCAGGCAGAGGATTGGACTAAATGACCTCCAGAGGGCACTTCCAGCCCTACTTTTCTGCGACTCCATGGCTAGGTATAGACGGGGGTTCTGAATCCCCGGGCAACAGCCCAGTGCCCGGCTGTGGCGGGTTGGCTGCCAGTCCACATCACGGTCGGCTGTTAGACCAGAAGTGGCCGCAGGCCAGCAAACTGCTGGGCAGAGAGGCCATGGTTCCTTTCACAGGGTCTGCGGCAGCGCAGGGTTTGGGCCATACCTGCCGCCCGGCAGGTGGGGAGGAATCCTTACCTGTCTTCTGGCTGGAAATTCCAGCCATAGTCGGCTGAGACTGCTGGGCCATGGTTTGCTGGACTGCGGCCACTTCTGGGCCACAGTTTGCTGGGCCGTGGCATAAAAACATTGGGAACTCCTGTTATAGACATTCAAAAAGCCCAAGGCGGGATTGATCTAAGTTACAAAGTTTTCTGTAAGTAGGGGTTTACCCAAACTGATGAGGCAGACAGCTGATTTCATGGGCAGATCACTGGGCTCGCCACCATTTTTGTGGGCTTATCATGGCAGCCTCACCCCCCCCCCCATGCTTCTGATTGGCTAAGGGGCCATGCTGGCCCCACCCCACAACTGATTGGTTAAGACAGCTGTTCATCATGTGGCTGCACCCCTCACTACTGATTGGTGGAAAGGGGCATGACCCCATGACAGGCAGCCCTCTCAGCCAATCAGCAGTGAGGGGTGAGGGTGGCAGCCATCTTGCCTGCTCCCCTTCATGCTGACAGATTCCCTGTGTACCCGGCGGGCTGCACAGTTGAGCCACAGTGTCCATGAGGACTGCTAGCTCTCACTGGAGAGCCAGCAGTAAGTTTTTTTTACTGCACATTTTGTGGACATCGCCTAATTCTGTGATTTCTATGAAATTACAATTTGACTAGGTCCCTATCCATAAGCAGTATAGTTTATTTCAGTAGCAAACAGAAAACATATTTGCTCTTAGGTGCGGGTGGGGTGAATCTTAAACTAGGTTCTGCCATTTTAAACCAGTTTGTGTGTGCAAACTTTATTCTGTTATGGATATAGACCGAACTTGTGTTCTGGAATGGGTTTCTGATCACTTCTTCCAGTAAAGTACAATGTCTGTACCTTGCCTATGAGTCTTGGCTTTCCAGATTATAGCCAAATGTGGGTTATGCCTTAGACTTGATGTGTAAGATATTGACCTCAATTCAGGAGAAACTGAGTAAAATTTAAGGGCCTAAAATATACAGGAAGTCAGACTCGATAACTTAATGGTTTCTTTTGGACTTGAACTATGAATCCATGAAAGAAACCAATGTATCTTTTGAGAAAGATTTTTTTTCCCCTTTTGTTAACCAAACTTCAGAAAGTGGAAGATAAGAAGAATCCAGCTTAAGATTTAAAGTTTAGACATTTATTTCCATCACTTAATCATCTGGGAGGCTGGACTGAAAATGCTATCAGTGCAGGGGCATGACTAGAGGGATGAAGGTCAAAGCTTGAATCTTCTTATACTAAGATTCTCCCCCGCCCCCCCCCCATCCTTTTCAATACCCAAAGATGAAATAAGGGTTGTGAGAACAGGAAGCCACTAAACACTACCAGTTGTTTTATGGTCTCTTAAGTGGGATGGGAAATCAATACTATACATCACCAGAGATGTATGGTACTGAAGGGAACAGAGAATCTTCCTTAAATTTATCAAAATGCATTTATTTCATAATAGGAAATTCTAGATAACAACAATGTTGGCCAATGGGGAAGAATATTAGTGCTTAACACTGTCTTTATCTTGGTGAAAATACTCTGTTGGGGTGCTGCCAGGAGAGGAGGGTTTTGGCCTGCAAATATAGCATGGCGTGGATAGCCCAGTTGTACTTAACCTAGCTTTACGTTAGCAGCCTAATTCTCTGAATATTGGCTAGTTTGTTCAATAAATGAATAAATATCACTTGTTCAGTTTTGCTAATTTGGATGAAAACAATGCTGCTCTTTATGTTGCATACTATAAAGTATATATTTGGCATGTGTAACTTGGTCAGAGACCATAGATAAATATATATCAAAAGTCTTCTAAGTTGTAACCTATAAGTAGACAAAGGCAGCAAATCACCTTCATTTATAAAATTATGTAATTGCCAATAATAACAGTGCACAGATGGGGAAAGTATCTCCTTCATACCATTTCCTTCCACTCACAACACTGAGAGATCAAAAAAAATCTCCAAACAGGAAGTTGCTTCAAAATTATAGCTCCTTCTCTGAACCTGACATTCTTGGTTGCCTGTTCTCTTTGAAGAAGAATAATTGAACAGGCTCTGGTTACAGTGGCTGGCTCTTCTGAAAGCAGAGCTGTCTAGGTGAAGGTTACTCTTTACTCAGGGGTTAATCAGGGACCAAGATTTTTGTGTATATAATACTGCCAAAAGGAAGGGGAGAAAATAAATTCCTCTCTTCAGAACTGCACAGGATTTCAGTCTCTTTTGTTGATTGGCATTGATAACAATTTCTGCCTTGTGCTTTTTCTTGCATAAAGGCAGCCAATATATTTTCAATCATCTTTTCTTTTTAATTATTTCTATCAAACTGTCCTGGTAGGCATCTGAGATTAGTGAAATCTGGTAGTAAAAATAACAATCTAGTTGCAAAATAACATCAACTCTAAAAATTCAACATGGTGCTTAAATGCAAATATTTGAGCAGTTCATTGAAAGATACTTTCTCCACCTGGGTAATGTGCATTATTTGTATTATTTTGAAAAGAAGTCAATGGCACTACCAATGTGCTTAAGATTTTTTATTGAACTGGAACTAGAATCTAGTGTTATATAAAACCAAAGGTATAGGGATACATTTACATCCTGTCTGACACTGTGTAGTGCAGAGCACAATCCACAGAAAAGGATTTCTCAGGACAAAAAATATTTGCAGACATATTCAAAACCCAATATTCTGGCTTTGAACCAATGGGAAGAAACTGGGCCTAAAATGGAATTTGAATGTAGCCTGGAGAATTTTGCACTCATAGAAAATTTGACTTTCACCCCTAGCGTTGAGGGTTATGTCCCACTGATGAAACCGGGTTAGGAAAGATGCACTGAGGCTTCCTTGGTGGTACTAGTTTTACATAAAAAATGAAACTGTGGTTTTCAGCGATATCAGTCCAGCATCTTCCACAAATTCTAAATTAATCCGATTACAAAAGAAAAGAAAGTCAATGTTTAGTTTACTTACTTTAAAGTCATTCAGTAAAACATACTTTAGTCATATACAAAAGATGGTCAGCTGCTACTTACATCTCCAGCTCTGCTCTCAGCTCGGTCATAAACCCATCCCCTGTGCCAGCTGGACTCTGACCCACAGTGTTGCATTATATGTGAGGCAATGGATAAAGCCCCTGAGGCACTCCTTTTCCAGGCTATCACACAAGTCAGCATTATTACAAAGCAGCCTTTCCCTGTTGTTGTACTTCTTCATAGTTTTGCTCCAAGTGAAATGGTAATAATAGCACTATTTAATAATTAAATGTAGACACCATCAACAAATTACTTTTTTTTTCTACCTAGACAACCAAAACATACTAGGTTTTTACATGTGGCAGTTACTCCAGTTAGTAAGGTTGCTTCTGTCCAACTGGACAGTGCTCTTAACAAGGTGCTTTTCATCCTGAAAGCCACTCTAATGCACCATTGCTTTTTGTAATGGAGAACTTTTTGAATTGCTTATTCATTTTTCAAAGTAGTGGCTGCCTGGCTGGTTTCAGCCACTCCTCCTCTTTTCTCTGTCTCCACTCTT
>NW_005841900.1:2798375-2805215 GCF_000455745.1 Alligator sinensis | reverse complement strand
ACTCTTTCCTGCTTCTAAGTGAGGTTTTTAATGTACCAGCGGGACAGGAAAGAAGATAGAAAACATGAGAACCTCAACAGAGTATTGTGACGATACCAAAGTGTTTCATCTTTTAAAGCATATGGCAATAGTTTGCCCTTTAATCCCAACCATGTCCCATGAGGTTATTCCTTTCAGAGGTGGGGAAATTGAGGCAGAGAGGATAGAAAGCCTGATCCTGAAAGTTGCTCAGTGCTTCCTGAGGGATGGTACATTCCTACTGACTTTTGTTGGAAGCACTCAGCAACTTTTCAGGAGGAACTCAATACCTGGAGAAAGGAGCTGTGACCTACTTGTCCAAAGTCACAGAAAGAGTCAGTCTTAGCGCTAACACTTGCACTCAGAAATTGCAATGCCGAACTGTCCACATAGCTAGCTGGCTATGCACAGAGACACAGGCCATCATTTATCTGCCTGCACCTGTTTTTTTCTACTGTTTGTTATACCCAACTTTTTACATCTTTCCTAGTCTTACAATTTGGTCTATACTCTGGGAGCTCAAGTGGGAGTCTGCCTGTAAACATGGTATTGTGGAATTGCTGCTATAGTTTAGAAATTGTTCAGGGTTGCAAGTGTCTAGTATTTCCACAGCAGTAGCACTAAAAGAGTCCATCTTGTTTCGGTCCTTTACTTGCCATGAGTTGCACTCACAACAAGAAGCAGCCCTAGAAAACTCAAGAACAATGCTGCATATTCTTGAGCACCATCTACTGGCACTTATCTCTTAACTATCTTTTTTACATGTCCATACAAATATTTTTGTAGAGCACTCTTGTAACAGGAGTTCAGCTGTAATATATCCAATAAATAACAGAATTCCCAGTGTTATGCCCACACCACTGGATCATATTTTTTAGTCTAAGTGCATTTACAGCATCAAATGAACTCTTACAGGCAAAAACATCTTAGAAAAATTTGATTTTTTTCATGTAAGAAAACAATAGCACGCTGTGTTGTCTATCTCATAACACTAAAATCAATCAAGGAGCATGGAACAGGAGTTTTACTTGTGCTGCTATATTTCCATTACTCTAGGCTGTCATTGAAGCCATTTCGAGAGAGGCAAGGTTTTTAATTTTTATGTCTGGGAAAAAGCTATGTAACATGAGAAGACAATATAATGAAAAAAATAGGCATCACAAAAAGGAAGTTCTTAACAGCACCTCTCTTGTGGCTTTTGCTACCAGAGTATTGGTCATCTAAATATGTCCTAGTGAAGAACTTAGTAACATTGCTGAGTGTCAGACTACTAGAATCCCTGACCAATTTTCTTTCTGTGCTTAAAGATCTCTGCCTTCTTTTGCAGCCTAATAGTGTCTATTTACTCAAACAAAATTTACACTCAGTGAGGGCTGGGATAGTGCCTGGATAAGTGTAGAGTGCCTGTCTGTATGCCAGCCTGCAGCAGTAGCCAGACGCACAGAATTCAGTGCACTGCACCATTATAAGGGACGTCTCAGCATGTGCATTCCCCCTACATGCCAGAGCTCTCTTCAGAGCAGTGTGGCTTGGCACTATGTCCAAGACTATCTGTATTTCGATACTGTAATGATATCAATTACACAGTCAAGCATTATCATGTAATTAAAGAAAACCGAACACAAATATTGCTCTTTTAAAATGCATAATTACCACTGTCCTCCTTATGTCCTTGGATTATCCCCATTCCTGCACTGACTTCAACAACTTGTTTTTGAGCTAGATCATATCTTCTAGAGAGTCTTTATTCAATTTGATACATAATGTAGAATCCACTAATTTCAAGCAATTTGGATTACCCCTCATTGTTAAGAACTTATGTCTTATTCCATGTTTCAACTTTTCTGACTTCAGAGATGGTGACTGAAATAGCTATAGGCCAGCGGAAGGGTTAACGGTGCACGTACACATAGATCTGAGTGGGTTTATTGTTGCATCAGGGCTTAGAATACTACCCCAGACTGTAATCTGTAGTGCTGGCTCTGCAAATGATAGTACCCCGGTTCTCAGTTGGGTAATGGGTTTCATGTTTCCAACGTCCTCCACATACAGCCCTGTACCACCTAAAATCTGGTTACTTAGGGCTTGTCTATGTGGGAGACTCAGGAATATTAATCCAAATTACCTAAAAACTTGAAATTAAAGTGGATTAATTAAATTGCATTAAACCTCTGTGTGGACACCATGATTCTCTTAATCTGAATACAA
The DNA here is from genome assembly GCF_000455745.1 of Alligator sinensis. Classification (NCBI taxonomy): domain Eukaryota; kingdom Metazoa; phylum Chordata; order Crocodylia; family Alligatoridae; genus Alligator; species Alligator sinensis. The sequence goes on along the minus strand of NW_005841900.1, from coordinate 2,802,989 downwards.
GTACTCACAAAGGAATTTAATGAGGTTTAATTAATCCATTTTAGAAACTAATTCAGATTAACTTTCCTGAGAGTTCCCATATAAACAAGTCCTTTGTTTAATGAGCTGAGTTCCTCTTCAGATACATATAACTTTTAAAAACTTTTCAGTTCAGTCCAGAACACCAAGAGCAAGGCAACTAGACATTGTTTTCTATTGGTTTAAAGTAGAGCTGGATAAAAATATCTGGCATTTTTTATAAAAGTATGCAAACTTCCACAGAATTTAAATGACTTGATGTGTTTTTAAAATTTTGATAAAAAAAACATTAAATACCTGTTTGACTGCAATATCTACAGAATACACTAAATTTGAGAGACATGTTTCACATGCATTTTTGTGAATTTATTTTTTACCTAGGCTTCATTTAAATAAAATCCTCTTACCTCTTTAAAAGTAGTTATATTGGATTTGCCCTTCTAACAGTCCATCCCATAGGTCAATGACTAGAGGGAACCGTTTTATGATACTGATTAAAATAAAGAAGTGATGAAGTCCTCGTAATGTCAAAGTGTCAATGGGTTCGATACAACTAAGAAAACTCATACATTTAGTTTATGTTTAAATATATCACAAAGGTTAACTGGTAACCTATTCCAGAATTGATAGAATTGGTGACTTTCACCTCATCTTCTTTCTCGTCCCTCCATTACTTTCCCTTCCTTCCCAGCTGCCTTAGGAATAGCTGTTTGTTTTGAGCTTGAGTTGTGACAGAAGCATTTACCGATGTATTTCTATTTGGAATGGGTCAGTGGCATTAGGGCCATGCATGGGAATACGCTTGCTAAAATGCTACAACTGCAGTGTAGCCATACCCTGCTTTCAGGTCATATTTTCAAGTTTCTCTATGCAAGCATGAGAACTAGAAACTTCCTTTTCTTGTTTTTAAATGGAAATAAAGCAAGATTTGTTTGTATATATCATGAGACTTGCAATTAAATCAAAAGAGCTGGCAACACTGCCATTGAATAATTTAAGCCCCATATTTAATTAGCTTCAGTCTATTAGGAAAGGGTGAGAAAATAGGCTGGGAAAAGGAAATGAGTATTAAGGAGCTGTAGATTTTCAGCCTGCAGATTTCAAGTTCAAATTCATTGAAGATTAAAGAGACTGGAAGTTGCTAATATCGAAAAGTGGTTTGGTAATCGATGTGAAATGAGTTTAGTAGTGCAAAAGAGCTGCAGCAGGAACCACAGTCTGGTATAGCATTTCCTTTTTTGTTGTTGTATAAAATTCTACCACCTTTCATCCAGATTTTCTTTTTTAAAGAAACATTGATAGAATTTTTCAACTTTCATGTGAAGGTTTGTAAATACAAAAGATTTTGCAAAACCTAGGCAGAATAGAAATAGTTCTGTTTCTACCTTTGTCAAAACAAAATAAACAGAAGTTGTAAATTTAATGCAGAAACTACTAGATGCAGTACTTTGGCTGGAATTACATCGGAGATCAAATGAAATGCTCATAATGGTTTCTTATGGCCTTAAAAGCTGAATCTATGAAACAACTAGGATCAAAAACAAAACAAGTGGTTGTCCCCCAAGAAATAAATATTAATTCAAAAGCAAATTTTGCAATGTTGGCCTAATGTACAAGGATGAAAATGACTATATTATTTATATTGTTTAAACTGAAGGTAATAAATTTGATTAAATGTTACAGTCATTCCAAAATTTATAAACTTATGTTAATATTAAAAAAGTAGTGGCTTTTCAAAAAAAAGCCATTTAGCCTATCAGTGATCCATTAAGTAGCCATTTTCTGTAGGGCCTACAATGTTTAATGCTATACTGCTTTAGAGCCAGGAGAGGGAGTACAAGTTAACAAACAGCCCCTGTAATCAGGACAGTTTTTATTATTCTCAAATAAACTAGAATAACAACTGAATAAGAAAGGAAGTATAAAATGGCCAATGTGAAGAATACAGTAAAAGAATCACATGAATAACATTGATGTCTGTAAAATGGATAACCAAAAACCAGTAAGGAAAATCTCTCTCTCAAGAAATTGCCTTAATAGATTTCCTCTATATGTATACTATTTTTTCCAGAGGTTCTCTACCTTCACTCAGTACACACCGTCAGCTGAACAATTTATATAAGGAGGCAGAGATGAGGTTGGGTTGACAATCATTTAATGACTTCAGAATGCATTCACTTTGCAACCTTGAAAATTTTTGGTAGCAAAAGTGATTCTCTCTCTCTTTACATATACATACACACACACACACCCACACACACACACAGAGACATCATGTGATATACATATGGTAGCCATGCCTATAACTGAGGCTGCCAAATACTTTCCATTATGTGACCATTATATAATTGTTCACACTGGAATTTTTAATGCCAGGTGCCTGCCTCAAAATAAATACATTTTGAAGTTGTTAGCTAAAACATTTCAGCGATTTCACAAAGTGTTAGGCATGCAGTTGCTATGTTGTGCATATTTAAAAAACAAAACAAAACTTTATACTGATGAGCCTCAATGCTTTCATAAAAAGACTTTACATTTGTCAGAGGGCTGGTGTTAGTACCAGGGATATTCCCTTTTTTAGTCTCATAAAAATCCTAACCAAGTTAACTCTTTAACCTAGAAAATGCTCGGTGGTTTGTTAGACCTGGCAGACATTTTTCTCAAAGACTGTCTCCACTAAGCATACTCCATACCAACAGTATTCTGGGCTGTATTAAAAGGAGTTTCTCTTGCATATTAAGGCAAGTGATTCTTCCACTCTATTCAGCACTGGTGAGGCCTCACCTGGAGTACTGTTGTTCCAGTTTTGGGCTACATACTTCAAGAAAGAGGTCAGACTGGAAAGAGCATAGTAGAGAACAACAAAAATGATTAGAGGCCTGGGAAACCTAACTTATGAAGAAAGGTTGAAAGAACTAGAATTGTTTAGTCTGCAGAAGGGAAGAATGAGGGGTTGGGGATTTGATAAGAGTCTGTAATCACTTGAAGGGTGCTTATAAAATGGATGAAGATAGCTTTTTCTCTGTGGCTGTAGGGGGCAGGACTAAAAGCAGTGAGCTCAAACAGCTGCAGAGGAAATTTATGTTGGAGAATAGGAAGAAATTTCTAATCATGAGGTTAATCAAGTATTGGAACTGGCTACCTAGAGAAGCTGTGGGATTGCTATCCCTGGCAATTCTCAAGAGCAGGTTAGACAGATATTTGGCTGGGAAGGCTTAGTCGGGGATGATCCTACCTTGAGCAGGGGCCTGGACATGATGACCTCCTGAAGTCCCTTCCAGCCCTGTTTTCCTCTGATCCTTATACACCACCAAACATAGCACCAAAGTGCAAATTGACTGCACAGGTACCACCTCCATGGAATAACTGAGCATGCTCTATCCTTAATCTGCAGAGGTGGACCAGGGTGTTCCTTGCATTGAGCTGCCACAGCTACTATGGCACTGTGTACCAAGACTAAGAGCACTGTGATCTTGGTACCTCTTTCGCTTCTGGCACCAGGCAGTGTGGAGAAGGAGGAATCAGGCTGATTTGGTTGAAGAGAGATGAGAAGTAGGTAGGAGGAAGGAAAAATTGAGTAGGGAATGGAAGCAGGAACCATAGGTAAGGAAAAAGGAGTTTGGGGAGAAGCAGGAGGAACCACAGCTGGCAGAGAGAGGTTTGTTGAATGGAGACAGTAAGAAGAGCCAGGCAGGTGCAGGAGGAGGAGCCAGGCCAGGAAAGTGTTACAGAACAGAGGTAGTGCCAGGAAGGATGAGTGTGTTTGTGCAGGGGGGGGGAGAGGGGCAAGGGGGGAGAGGAAGGAAGGAGAGGGGAGAGAGAGGGGAACAGGACAAAGCCTGAGGTGAGGAATGACAGTGGTAGAAAGGTTCAGAGCAACTACGCACACTCCCTTCCAGAATTTGGAATTGAGCCCAGGATTCCTGAGTCTACATTCCTGCAAAGCCAAAAGACTGAGTATGTATCTCATCCCTCTGTAGTGGCTGGTCCCCATAGATGATAACAGCATAGTATTACTATTAACTACTTCATTAACTCAAGAAGCAGAGGCCTATGCTTATGGGTCCTGCCCTGCAGATGACCCATTTGATGATGTGTAGTCTGACTTAGAAATTCTACATTTTCAGCTTGCTTTAAAAAAAAAAAAGTTAAAAAAATTAAGTAGAAAATAAAGAAGTCAAGGAATTATAAATAAATAAAAACAATGGTTTAAAGAAATGACATTGCAAAATCAAATACTCAGAAGTTAGAAAATGATAGAACAAAGTGCAGTCCCTTTCGTGCATAAACATTCAAAGTACTTAGCATTTGTATAACACTTTTTAAGGGCGGTGCCCATTTCCCAGTGACTTCTGTTCGAATTTTAGTTTAATTGCTTAAGTGCTCAGCATTTTTGCACGTTTGGCCTCCAGAAATTGTTTTAACAACCATGTGTGAGAAGTGTGAAAAGTTTGGTTTAAGTAGGTTAGGGAATGTGTAGATGAAACAGGAGCCCTAAATTGAAGCAGTGGGTTTTTAAAAACACTGCTTCAATTTAGGGCTGATTAAACCCCCGTTGTTCTGTACACACCCCGCTGACTTCCCTGCCTCTCTGGT